>NC_053390.1:750371134-750671134 GCF_905171765.1 Bufo bufo | reverse complement strand
TTAGCCCCCGATTCTTGGCGGGATCACAGAGGGAGGGGGCCCCCTCCCTCCCCATCACCCGCTGCTCTGTTGTGGCAGCGGGTGATGGTTACCATGGCAACCGGACGCCTTCACAGGCTTCCGGCTTGCCATGGTAGGGCTAAGTTAAAACTCGAGATTTTTCTATTTTTCTATTCTCTCCATCATATTCACTTTTTCATTTCAATCAAGAGTAGTAATAGAGATATAGGGTCCATGTCGGGATTAACAGTATAATATTAACATATATGGATCTATGCTAATAAGTTGGTTATATACAATCAATGTTGTATTCTATTGTTATCCTGACATTTGATACTTTATGACAATTTTAATATGTTCACTGTTTTATTTATGGTTATTTCTCACTTTAGATTTATGTAATAATCAGTGACTTTATATGGATGCATAATTTATCTACATATATTGTAAAACATATGGGCAGTGCCTCACCTGGAAAACAAGAGGTTACACTGCTCATTGTTACGACTAAGAACTATTGTTCGAAACGCGTCAAGTTTGCTACACTTGTGGGTGGATGTCCTGTCTATTTTGTCTACTGCCTGAATAAAAGACGAAGATTTTAGCTACCAAAATCGTGAGTGCTGGAATTTCATTGTTTTTTCATATCAAGGATATACAGGCCCACCAGCCTTTTCCATGCACACAGGTCTTTGGACAATTGGGTGAGCTGGACTTTTCTTTGTGCACATATAGGGTGTATTGAGCTTTGTTTGGCTGTTAACCCTTACTTTGTTACTGGAAAAAATAGATAAAAATTGAAAATTTGCCCAAAAATTTTAATTCTGAAATTGTATCTACATTTGCCATTAACTCTTGTGAAACACCTAAAGGGTTAACAAAGTTTGTAAAATCAGTTTTGAATACCTACCTTGAGGGGTTTAGTTTCTAGAATGGTGTCATTTTTGGGTGGTTTATATTATGTAAGCCTCACAAAGTGACTTCAGACCTGAACTGGTCCTTAAAAAGTGGGTTTTGGAAAATTTCAAGATTTGCTTCTAAACTTCTAAGCCTTGTAACGTCCCCAAAAAAATAAAATGGCATTCCTAAAATGATCCAAACATGAAGTTGACATATGGGGAATATAAATTGATAACTATTTCTGGAGGCATTACTATGTATTATAGAAGTAGAGAAATTGAAACTTGGAAATTTGCAAATTTTTTTGGTATTTTTTTATAAATAAAAATGATTTTTTTTGACTCCATTTTACTAGTGTCATGAAGTACAATATGTGACGAAAAAACTATCTCAGAATGGCCTGTATAAGTAAAAGCGTTTTAAAGTTATTCACACCATAAAGTGACACTGGTCAGATTTGCTAAAAATGGCCTTGTCCTTAAGGTAAAAATTAGCCCGGTCCTTAAGGGGTTAATAAGGTGGATGATGATACATAGATGCCAATAACTCAACAGCAGTTATTGTCTCAAGAGGTTGATAAAGAGGATGAGACACAGTTGTCAATCACTGAGGTAGTGGTTAGATCAACAAGTCAGGAGGATGAGCGGAGTGAGGAAGTGGAAGAGGAGGTGGTGGACGATGAAGTCACTGACCCAATCTGGGAAGGTGGAAAGCCGAGCGAGGACAGCAGTACAGAGGGGAAGGGATCTGCAGCTCCACAACAGGCTGGAATAGGCAGTGGGGTGGCAAAAGGGAGAAGGTGGGCCACACCAAACAGACCGCAACTGTTCTCCGGAGCACCCCCTTGCAAAAATCTCCCTTGCGAAGGGGTAGGTGTTCTGCGGTCTGTAATTTGCAACCTGTGCCATACAAAAATGAGCAGGGGCTTGAACACTAGCAACCTCACCTCCACCAGCATAATCCGCCACATGGCATCAAAGCACCGTAATAGGTGGGCCAAACGCCTGGGTCCGCAATCTGTGTCTGCCGGTCACAACACTGCCTCCTCTTCCCCTGTGTTACATGCTGGCCAATCTCCTCTCAAAGGAGCAGGCCTGGATGCCTCCCGCCCTGCACCTGGACTTCTTCGCAAGCACCATCAGCGACCACATCCACTTCCGTGTCCCAGCGCAGCGTACAAATGTCCTTACCTCAGGCATTTGAGCGCAAGTGCAGATATCCAGCCACCCACCCACAGGCCATAGCACTAAATGCGCACCTTTCAAAATTACTGGCCCTGGAAATGTTGCCATTTAGACTTGTGGACTCTGAGGCTTTCCGCAGCCTGATTTTGGCAGCTGTCCTGCGTTACGCAGTTCCAGCCACCACTAGTTTTCAAGGTGTGCCGTGCCTGCCTTACACCAACATGTGTCCTATAACATCACCCGTGCCCTGACCATAGCAGTTACTGGGAAGTTCTACTTAACCACGGACACATGGACAAGTGCATTCCGCCAGGGATGCTACATTTCCCTGATGGCACACTGTGTGAATGCTGTGCAGGCCGGGAGCGAGTCATTCCCTGGGATGGCACAGGTGCTACCGACGCAAAGGATTGCAGGCCCTAGGTCGATCAGGGTTTTCCGCCAGCACCTACCTAAGTGGCTCAAACCCCCACTTCTCCTCCTCCACCACTTCCACCTCCGAATTATCCGAGTGCAGCACCAGTCAGTCATCAGTCGGTAGCTGGAAGCAGTGTAGCACTGCAGTGGGAAAGCGACAACAGGCCGCGCTGAAGCTGATATGCTTAGACGACAAACAGCACACCGCCGCAGAGCTGTAGCAGGGGATACAAGACCAGACTGAGCTGTGGCTCTCGCCACTCAACCAGGAACCAGGCATGGTAGTAGAAACAAGAAACAGTAGGTGGCACTGTCAAGTGTCACTGTAGAGTGCACTGGGTCCTAAACTACCTGTCCCTTTATACACGTACGGTGGTGCACAGCCAAAAGTTCGGTATGATAACAATATGAAGAAGTAAATGGAAAAGGCAGCACTCACCAGTGTGGATAAAAGCGATTCTTTATTCATATATCAAAATCTTCGGGCTGGAGCATACGGTGCTTGACACAGAAAAGGTTTGCGGCAATGGCTGTTTTGCTCTGTTTTGCGCTTCGTCTGGCCAGGCACGGTTTTGTCCGATAATGGTCGTAACTTGGTGGCGGCTTTGGAGCTCGGAAAGCTCACAAACATCCTATGCCTAGCCCACGTCTTAAACTTTGTGGTTCAGCGGTTTCTCAAAACCTACCCCAATTTGCCTGAGCTACTAGTGAAGGTGCGCCGCATGTGTGCCCATTTCCACAAGTCATCGACAGCTTCAGCCGGTCTGTCAACCCTGCAGCAGCACTTGAAATTGCTAGCTCACCGGCTGTTGTGCGACGTGAGCATGCACTGGAACTCGGCGTTCCACATGTTGGCCAGACTTTGTGAGCAGCAGAGGGCAGTAGTGTAATACCAGCTGCAACATGGTCTTCGCCTTTCCAGTCAGCTTTTGCTATTCACAAGCAAGGAGTGGGCATGGATGTCTGACCTCTGTGAGGTTTTAAGAAACTTTGAGGAATCAACACAGATGGTGAGTGTTGATAACGCTATTATCAGCGTAACCATCCCACTTCTGTGTTTACTCAAACGCTCGCTGCTCACAATTAAGGAAGACGCTTTGCATGTGGAAGAGGTGGAAATGGAGGAAAACATTACACAGGGTGATAGCCAGACCCCCCCCCCCAGTTCGTCTTCTCAGTGTGAATTGGACGATGAAGAGGAAGAGGAGGAGCAGGAGACGGTTGCCTCCGCTACAGAGGGTAGTATCCATGGAAGTTTAATTCGATCTGTTCAGCGTGGGTGGGCAGAAGAGGAGGAAGAGGATGAGGAGATTGAGAGTGATCCTCCTGATGACGACAGCAAAGTCTTGCCTGTTGCTACTCTGGCACACATGGTTGACTTCATGTTAGGCTGCCTTTCCAGCGACCCACGCGTTATATGCATTTTAGACAACATGGATTACTGGTTGTTCACCCTTCTCAATCCCCACAACAAAGATAACTTCTCATCTCTCATTCCTCTGGTGGAGAGGATGAGCAAAACGGTGCAATACTAGAAGATCCTTGTTCAAAAATTGCTCCAAAAATTTCCATCTGTCAACGCTGGCGGCAGAGTCCATACTTACTTGGCCAACCAAGGAGGGGGGACAAAGGGAACACACAATAGTTCCAACAGAGGCAGGGCAACACTCTCTAAAGCTTGGGACAGTTTCATGACACCACTCGCGCACCCTCACCCTGATGCGCGGCCTAGTGTCACAAAGAGGGAAACATTTTGGAAGATGGTGAAGGAGTACATAGCAGACCGTGTCAAGGTCCTCAATGATTCCTCAGTGCCTTACAACTACTGGGTGTCCAAGCTGGACACGTGGCACGAACTGGCGCTCTATGCCTTGGAGGTGCTGGCCTGCCCTGCCGCCAGCCTTTTGTCTGAGCAGGTATTTAGTGCTGCTGGTGGCATTATAACAGATAAGCGTATCCACCTGAAAATGCTGAGAGGTTGACTCTTATAAAAATGAACAAGGCCTCGATTGACCATGACTTCTCAACTCCACAAAGGCACTTTAGATGTGTTGTTTGTAATGTACTGAATACACTGTATTCCCATGCTCCCCTTCCACCACAAACAAGGGTATATGGTTGAATCTTCCTTTTGAAAGTAAAAAGGGAGAGTAAGCACTCACAACGTCTGTACCATATGGAAATTAGTTTTACTAAGACCTGATTGGTCAGATAAGGTTAAACACTAATACATTAAACACTAATACGTTCACATTAAAATACAATTGACTTAAAATATATAAATGTTACAATATGGTACCAAATATGATTTCCACTATTTGTGGTCGGGGTAGAATGTTCATGGCCGCACTCCGTAACACTTGTAGCAAAAATGTCAGTAGCTGTGGATAGAGTGGGTAGAAGCGTCCTAAAAGTTCCTCATATAGTGCACTTCTGAGCGGACTCCTTATGTAATAATTCCTTTAGGAGAGTTCACTCCTATTAAGACAGTGAAGGCAATGTTCCAGACTTGTAATTATCAGTTCCTACCTGGTTCCTTGGTAGTATGTCCCACTGTGTGGCGTCTCCTCGAGGCGAGCGGTGCCGGCCGTCCGAGTATCTTCCGCCGCAAGTATCAGGCGGGTGACGTCACAGTATCGCGGGATCCTGGTCAGCGGTCTGCGCTGAAGGCTGTGTCTGTATTAGCTTTGCCAGGAATTCATTCATGCATGGCCATGCAATCCATAGGGGGGTCCGGTATATTCGGTGGGCGCTTTTTCTCCTCTGTTTACCAGACGCGTTTCGGGGCGTCTACACCCCTTCCTCAGTGGCCAAAGCGCCATTACCCCATCTCCACCTTTTATAGTCTCTATGGTAATCCACAAAAACCGGAATCCGGATCCTCTGGACACAGAAACTGCCATTACAGTTTTGAGTGCGGTATTTGTGCGGTTTTTCAACCGCCATTGCTTTTTTTATTGTAAATGCAACTAGCACACAATAGTGTACTCCCGACATAATATTAAGGATAAAAATGATAATTTAAGATACATAATGACAATTTAATATTAAAATTGAAATGGTTAAAAACAATAAATATACATACATACTAACCCTTTTATACACACATTAGTAAACATCGGCTGATATATATGGGGACATTAATATATAAATACATGAAAATATAAAATATAAATATATAAGAATATAAATGACGGTTTCTGGGGGAATTTCTGCCAATGAAATAAATGTAGAAAGTGGGGTTCAGAAGTCTTGGATGCCGGTCTCCTCTCGGAGGGGGGGCCCCAGAGCCAGAAAGGCTAACATGGGATCTCCCATCAGAGAGGGGAACAGCATCCTACAAAAAACCAAAGATCTCCAGGTCCGAATTCAGGCCTGCTGGTAATAGGCAGCCAAATTCATAGATATGTTTTGATTCGGCTCTGGACATCCTCCTAATGTAATCACCCCCTCTCCAATGTCTATCGATTTTTTCCAGGGCCACAAAGAATAATTTAGATGGGTCCCTGTTGTGTACTTCATCATAGTGTTTGGAGAGGGAGTGTTTTGGATAGCCCTTTTTTATATTTGATACGTGTTCACTTATTCTAACTTTCAATAGTCTTTTTGTTCTGCCAATATATTGGCGCTTGCATGGACACTGTATCAAATAGATAACTCCGGATGAATTACAGGTGAGACAATTGTTGATTTCCCAGACAAAAGAGTTATGTGCTGAGTGTACCGTAGTAGTTTTCCTTTCTTGTAGGCTCATCCTGCATCCCATACATCTCCCGCACTTAAAGAAGCCTTTTAGGTTCATATAAGATCCTAAATTAGTGATCATAGGTCCTTTTTCTTTTTCTTTCACTGACGGGGCTATTTTAAGTTTTAAGTTTGGGGCTTTTGTGTATATTATTTTCGGTATGTTCGGCAGTAGCGGGCCTATCACTCTGTCACTTGCTACATGATGCCAGTGTTTGGATATGATGTTTTTTATCTTTTTATAATCACTGCTAAAAGGTAAAATTATTTTAATATCACTCTTGGAATCCTCAGTTGTCTCAATTACTGTTTTTTCTTTAAAAAAGGACTTCCTATCCAATTTTCTCACCTTATTGAGGGAATCATCCAAAACCATTGCTGGATATTTCTTATCCATGAATTGTGATTTCATTCTAACTGCCTCTTCTTCGAATTTATCAAGTTCGGTACAATTTCTCTTTATTCTCCGGAATTGGCCTAATGGAACATTTAGTAGCCACCTGGGTAGGTGGCAACTATCAAAGAGAATGAAACCATTCTTCGCAGTTGGCTTCTGGTATGTGCTGCAAGAGTAATGGTCGCATACCTTTTTTATCAAGAGATCCAGAAATTCGGTATCCTCACTGATCTTGGACGTGAAGGTTAAATTACGTTCATTATTATTAATTTCTTCCAAGAACCTTATCAATTCCGTCTTCCCAAGGGAAAGACGGAATTGATAAGGTTCTTGGAAGAAATTAATAATAATGAACGTAATTTAACCTTCACGTCCAAGATCAGTGAGGATACCGAATTTCTGGATCTCTTGATAAAAAAGGTATGCGACCATTACTCTTGCAGCACATACCAGAAGCCAACTGCGAAGAATGGTTTCATTCTCTTTGATAGTTGCCACCTACCCAGGTGGCTACTAAATGTTCCATTAGGCCAATTCCGGAGAATAAAGAGAAATTGTACCGAACTTGATAAATTCGAAGAAGAGGCAGTTAGAATGAAATCACAATTCATGGATAAGAAATATCCAGCAATGGTTTTGGATGATTCCCTCAATAAGGTGAGAAAATTGGATAGGAAGTCCTTTTTTAAAGAAAAAACAGTAATTGAGACAACTGAGGATTCCAAGAGTGATATTAAAATAATTTTACCTTTTAGCAGTGATTATAAAAAGATAAAAAACATCATATCCAAACACTGGCATCATGTAGCAAGTGACAGAGTGATAGGCCCGCTACTGCCGAACATACCGAAAATAATATACACAAAAGCCCCAAACTTAAAACTTAAAATAGCCCCGTCAGTGAAAGAAAAAGAAAAAGGACCTATGATCACTAATTTAGGATCTTATATGAACCTAAAAGGCTTCTTTAAGTGCGGGAGATGTATGGGATGCAGGATGAGCCTACAAGAAAGGAAAACTACTACGGTACACTCAGCACATAACTCTTTTGTCTGGGAAATCAACAATTGTCTCACCTGTAATTCATCCGGAGTTATCTATTTGATACAGTGTCCATGCAAGCGCCAATATATTGGCAGAACAAAAAGACTATTGAAAGTTAGAATAAGTGAACACGTATCAAATATAAAAAAGGGCTATCCAAAACACTCCCTCTCCAAACACTATGATGAAGTACACAACAGGGACCCATCTAAATTATTCTTTGTGGCCCTGGAAAAAATCGATAGACATTGGAGAGGGGGTGATTACATTAGGAGGATGTCCAGAGCCGAATCAAAACATATCTATGAATTTGGCTGCCTATTACCAGCAGGCCTGAATTCGGACCTGGAGATCTTTGGTTTTTTGTAGGATGCTGTTCCCCTCTCTGATGGGAGATCCCATGTTAGCCTTTCTGGCTCTGGGGCCCCCCCTCCGAGAGGAGACCGGCATCCAAGACTTCTGAACCCCACTTTCTACATTTATTTCATTGGCAGAAATTCCCCCAGAAACCGTCATTTATATTCTTATATATTTATATTTTATATTTTCATGTATTTATATATTAATGTCCCCATATATATCAGCCGATGTTTACTAATGTGTGTTTAAAAGGGTTAGTATGTATGTATATTTATTGTTTTTAACCATTTCAATTTTAATATTAAATTGTCATTATGTATCTTAAATTATCATTTTTATCCTTAATATTATGTCGGGAGTACACTATTGTGTGCTAGTTGCATTTACAATAAAAAACGCAATGGCGGTTGAAAAACCGCACAAATACCGCACTCAAAACTGTAATGGCAGTTTCTGTGTCCAGAGGATCCGGATTCCGGTTTTTGTGGATTACCATAGAGACTATAAAAGGTGGAGATGGGGTAATGGCGCTTTGACCACTGAGGAAGGGGTGTAGACGCCCCGAAACGCGTCTGGTAAACAGAGGAGAAAAAGCGCCCACCGAATATACCGGACCCCCCTATGGATTGCATGGCCATGCATGAATGAATTCCTGGCAAAGCTAATACAGACACAGCCTTCAGCGCAGACCGCTGACCAGGATCCCGCGATACTGTGACGTCACCCGCCTGATACTTGCGGCGGAAGATACTCGGACGGCCGGCACCGCTCGCCTCGAGGAGACGCCACACAGTGGGACATACTACCAAGGAACCAGGTAGGAACTGATAATTACAAGTCTGGAACATTGCCTTCACTGTCTTAATAGGAGTGAACTCTCCTAAAGGAATTATTACATAAGGAGTCCGCTCAGAAGTGCACTATATGAGGAACTTTTAGGACGCTTCTACCCACTCTATCCACAGCTACTGACATTTTTGCTACAAGTGTTACGGAGTGCGGCCATGAACATTCTACCCCGACCACAAATAGTGGAAATCATATTTGGTACCATATTGTAACATTTATATATTTTAAGTCAATTGTATTTTAATGTGAACGTATTAGTGTTTAATGTATTAGTGTTTAACCTTATCTGACCAATCAGGTCTTAGTAAAACTAATTTCCATATGGTACAGACGTTGTGAGTGCTCACTCTCCCTTTTTACTTTCAAGCTTTTATTACTATTGGGATCGGGCACCCAATTTAGAGTTAGCAGCACCCATCATAGCTATTAGGTGTGAGCCACCCGCCCACATATATACACTTGAATCTTCCTTTTCTCATCCTCCTCCTCCTCTTCCATCATATCAACATGCTTATTCGTCGCATATAATGTCCTCCCATATATGCCCTTCGCATATAATGTTTTACAGAGTCAGCCTAGCTACAGGCCCTCGCATATAATGTTTTACAGGGTCAGCTCACCAGCAGGGCCGCACCTAAAATCTTTTACAAGGTCAGCTCACCAGCAGGCCCGCAACTAAAATCTTTTACAGGGTCAGCTCACCAGCAGGCCCTTGCATATAATGTTTTGCAGGGTTAGCTCACCAGCAGGCCCTTGCAAATAATGTTTTACAGGGTCAGCTCACCTACAGGCCTGCACTTAAAATCTTTTATAGGGTCAACTCACCAGCAGGCCCTCGCATATAATGTTTTACAGGGTCAGCTCCCCAGCAGGGCTGCACCTAAAATCTTTTACAGGATCAGCTCACCAGCAGGCCCTCACATATAATGTTCTACAGGGTCAGCTCACCAGCGGGCCCTCGCAAATATTGTTTACAGGGTCAGCTCAACTGCAGGCCCTCACATATAATGTTTTATAGGGTCAGATCACCAGCAGGCCCACACCTAAAATCTTTTACAGGGTCAGATCACCAGCAGGCTCTCACCTACAATCTTTTACAGGGTCAGCTCACCTGCAGGCCCACGCATATAATGTTTTACAGGGTCAGCTCACCTGCAGGCCCTTGTATATAATTTTTTAGAGGTTTAGCTCACTAGAAGGCCCTCACCTACAAGTCCAGTCTCACTATCCAAGAGTATGGTCAACACAATCCTCACTGCCGGGGGGCGCGTAACTAGTTATCACGGTGGAGTCCTTTCCGTGTCTGTGCCGGGTTAGTTTTCCCGTGTTGAGTCAAATTAAGCGGCAGGCTCCACACCTTTTGGTGCACTTCAGTCAATTCCTTTAAGTTTCAGCTTTGCAACCATACTCCCCCTGGAACCCAAAGACTTTGGCTTCCCGGAAGCTGCTCGACGGGTCATGGGAATAACGCCGCTGGATCGCCGATCATCATCGTTTATGGTCGGAACTACGATGGTATCTGATCGTCTTTGAACCTCCGTCTTTCGTTTTTGATTAATGAAAACATTCTTGGCAAATTCTTTTACTTTGGTTCGTCTTGCGCCGATCCAAGAATTTCAACTCTAGCGGCGCAAAACGGATGGCCTGGCTGTCCCTCTTAATCATGGCCCCAGTTGCGAAAACCAACAAAATAGAACCAGAGTTCTATTCTATTATTCCTAGCTGAATTATTCAGGAAGCCCGGCCTGCTTTGAACACTGCAAATCTTTTTCAATGGTCAGCTAAGCAGCAGGCACTCTCCCATAATTTTTTAAATGGTCAGCTTAGCAGCAGGCCCTCAACCAAAATGTTTTAGAGGGCCAGCTCAGCAGCAGGCCCTCACATATAATTTTTTAGAGGGTCAGATCACCTGCAGGCCTTCACCTACAATCTTTTAGAGGGTCAGATCACCAGCAGGCCCTCACCTACAATATTTTAGATGGTCAGCTCACCTGCAAGCCCTCACCTAATTATACCTAATGGGTAATTTGCGCACATGCTGCCTTTCTTGGAAGTGGTAGCCGTAGCTGATTCTCAGGCTCCCGTTCCGGAATCAAACTGTGGTCACCATAGTTGGCGCTGAAAATAACATCGAAAGTTGATAGCGCAGACATCCAAATGTATTGTCGCCGTCACGGGGATGTGCGATTGACCCAAGTTATCTAGAGTCGCCAAAGCGCCAGCAGGCCTTGGCCCATAATGTTTTAGATAGTCAGATCAGCAGGCCCTTGCTTCAAATGTTTTTGAGGGTCACCAGCAGGCCATCAATCATAATTTTTCAAGGGTGTGTATGATGCCCTCCTTTATGTGTAACAAAGGGTGTTTTGGAGTGCCGATTCCTTGTGATTTTTGGCAACCCTTTCACTTAGTGCATAGGCTTTATGAGTGTAGGAGTCCCACTACCTGAACAATTGTACCACAATGTGAATGAGGCCCTCCATTATGTGATATACAGGTTGTATCGGAGTACCTCTTCCATGTAATTTTTGTCAGCACTTTTACTTTATATACAAGTAAATATACAGGAAAGAACTTCTCGGACAACATCATTCCCAGCAGCGACCTGGAAGTTCAAGATGCATCTAGACATCCTCCCCATGCTGTTCCCAAACCATTTTGGTGGTGTTTCCATAAATTTCTGACCTTTTCCTATGAACCAGGCACCCTCCCCTCTTTAGAGCAGGGGGTGCCTGGTTTAATGCTCGGGTTCTCCCATTGACTTCCATTACACTCGGGTGCTCGGTAGAGCACCCGAGCATCCCAATTTGATCGGCCTGAGCCCCCGAGCACTATGGTGCTCGATCAACACTTATCAGGACATGTCCAGTTAAGAGGAAAGTGAAGAAAGGACACCACTGTAGGTATCCTCATGAGGCATAATATAGTTACAATAAATTCAGCCTGATGAAGAGACCTAAGTTGTCTAAATTGTTTGCTCTTTAATATGATTTCTTTCATTTTCACAATCAAAATGTAATGTATGTGCAAGAATCTTGTATTGTTCTTTTTTCCTAATGATAGCAATAAAATCTTTTTCTACTGGCTAACATGGTACCAAGCTTTCTTTTCTTTTGAACATGTGGACCCCTTCACTCTGCTGGTTCTTTTAGTACAGTGCCATGTTGTTCATATAAACTGTGCTAACTGTTAGACTGTTATGACTGTAGGTAGGCTGTAGACAAGGACAGTGAGCCCTAAGGCTAGAACCCAGCTTGCTTTTCTTACCTACTTGCAGTACACTCCCTAGATAGCTAGACCATAACTGGTCTATGGTCCCTATGCTTTTTAAGTGTAGAAACAGACAAACAGTAAAAACAGACAAACACAATACCAGAGTCCTACATTAATGGGTCAGAACCTGACTAGCTATGGAGTACCAAGCAAGAGACGGAGAGTGGTCAGAAGACAATGCAAGATCAAAACCATACGGACAACGCAGTACAAAATGAGAGACAGAGTAGTCAGAAGAAAAGCTGGTGTCAGAAGGATGAGCAATCCAATAAACACAGGAACAAGGGACCAGGAACATAGCTAGTGAGTCAGAGACTATCACTGGCACAGGTGTATGGTCAGGAGGGGATTTAAATTGAGTGCTGAGTCCTTGGATCAGAACCTGATTGGTCCATTACATGGCACCCCATTAGTGACAAACACTAGTCCACAGTAATAGAGAAGCTAAGCAATCAGCCCACTGCTAATATCCCACCCGCACATGCCCGCTGAAGGGAGAAACACAGCATTGCATCCTGTTGATAAAGATGCTGTCACATAACCAGAGGGAATGGCTTAGTAGAGCATCTCTCCCAGCACAGACGCACCGAGGCTAAGGATCATGCCGCTGGAGCCCGAACAGCTACAGTGGGATGTGAACGTTTGGGCAACCTTGTTAATCGTCATGATTTTCCTGTATAAATCGTTGGTTGTTATGATAAAAAATGTCAGTTAAATATATCATATAGGAGACACACACAGTGATATTTGAGAAGTGAAATGAAGTTTATTGGATTTACAGAAAGTGTGCTATAATTGTTTAAACAAAATTAGGCAGGTGCATACATTTGGGCACTGTTGTCATTTTATTGATTCCAAAACCTTTAGAACTAATTATTGGAAATCAAATTGGCTTGGTAAGCTCAGTGGCCCCTGACCTACATACACAGGTGAATCAAATTATGAGAAAGAGTATTTAAGGGGGTCAATTGTAAGTTTCCCTCCTCTTTTAATTTTCTCTGAAGAGTAGCAACATGGGGGTCTCAAAACAACTCTCAAATGACCTGAAGACAAGGATTGTTCACCATCATGGTTTAGGGGAAGGATACAGAAAGCTGTCTCAGAGATTTCAGCTGTCTGTTTCCACAGTTAGGAACATGTTGAGGAAATGGAAGACCACAGGCTCAGTTCAAGTTAAGGCTCGAAGTGGCAGACCAAGAAAAATCTTGGATAGACAGAAGCGACGAATGGTGAGAACAGTCAGAGTCAACCCACAGACCAGCACCAAAGACCTACAACATCATCTTGCTGCAGATGGAGTTACTGTGCATCTTTCAACCATTTGGCGCACTTTACACAAGGAGATGCTGTATGCGAGAGTGATGCAGAGGAAGCCTTTTCTCCGCCCACAGCACAAAAAGTGCCGCTTGAGGTGGGCTAAAGCACATTTGGACAAGCCAGCTTCATTTTGGAATAAGGTACTATGGACTGATGAAACTAAAATTTAGTTATTTGCCCATAACAAAGGGGCGTTATGCATGGAGGAAAAAGAACACAGCATTCCAAGAAAAACACCTGCTACCTACAGTAAAACATGGTGGTGGTTCCATCATGCTGTGGGGCTGTGTGGCCAGTGCAGGGACTGGGAATCTTGTCAAAGTTGAGGGATGCATGGATTCCACTCAGTATCAGCAGATTCTGGAGACCAATGTCCAGGAATCAGTGACAAAGCTGAAGCTGCGCCGGGGCTGGATCTTTCAACAAGACAAGGACCCTAAACACTGCTCAGAATCCACTAAGGCATTTATGCAGAGGAACAAGTACAACGTTCTCGAATGGCCATCTCAGTCCCCAGACCTGAATATAATTGAAAATCTGTGGTGTGACTTAATGAGAGCTGTCCATGCTCGGAAGCCATCAAACCTGAATGAACTAAAGATGTTATGTAAAGAGGAATGGTCCAAAATACCTTCAACCAGAATCCAGACTCTCATTGGAACCTACAGGAAGCGTTTAGAGGCTGTAATTTCTGCAAAAGGAGGATCTACTAAATATTGATTTCATTTCTTTTTTGTGGTGCCCAAATTTATGCACCTGCCTAATTTTGTGTAAACAATTATAGCATACTTTCTGTAATTCCAATAAACTTCATTTCACTTCTCAAATATCACTGTGTGTGTCTCCTATATGATATATTTAACTGACATTTTTTATCGTAACAACCAACGATTTATACAGGAAAATCATGACGATTAACAAGGTTGCCCAAACTTTCGCATCCCACTGTATGTTTCTTACATTGCAAGATCCTATCCTAAGTCGTCTACTCTTCTCTCTCAACAAAGCCTCCATCAGACAGACTATCAGTAGATTTGCCATGATTCATTATCGTTAGAGATAAGGGAAGCATTGAAAAATTAGATTCGACTGCGTCTCCGAATAAAAAACTAAATAAAATAAATTATTATATGATTAATCACTTTGTCAAGAAGCATATTTCTATGTAAGTAGATTGCACAGCTCCCCGTCATTGTACCCCTCAGATGCCACGTTTATAGCTGATTGCGGCATACGATAGTAATAACAGAGTGTTAAATTAAAAGATCCGGAGCAAAATCTTGCACGTTCTGTAATGACATCATCACTTCAGCCGGCGTGGTGACTCATACGTCACCCCTAGAGATGAGAGAATTTTTCAAAAATTTGATTCGGCCGGTTCGCCGAATTTTTAGAAAAATTTGGTTTGATCCTAATTTATTTGCGCCGAATTTCGTTAAAAAACTGCTATTTCGTGGCTGCAGAGAGCTTTTATATAACACCTAAAAATGCTCAAAAAGCTTCCACACAAAAAGTTATAATCAATAAGTTCCTTTATTAGACATCCATAAACAATATATCAATTAGACATACATAAAAAGCAGCAGTCATGGGAACACGACAGTGTTACAAACAAATGTATAAAAACAGAGAGAGCTCCAGACCAAAAAGGGGGACTAGTATCCCCCCACACACAATTGGTGCAGTATCAGCTGAGTGGGGCTCGTATAGCAAGGTGCACCCAGGGCATCAATAGCAATACACTGCAACCATATAAGGCGGTGTAAGCCTGCGTGCATCCCCACACAACAGAGACTGCAGGGGGAGAAAAAAGTACAACAAACCACAGAGTACAACAACTCACATTCCTTACTGACCCTGGTCTGAAGCAGCCGCCTGACGATCGTTTCGCTTCACGCTTCCTCTTGGGGCAGAGCTTTTATAGTGGTGTAGAACACCGTGCCTTGCAGTAAAAAGAAAAAGGGAGTCGGCTATGGTAGTGAAATTATACTGTGAGTCAGTATGACATGCAGATCACAGTCGTCGCTCATAGAATCACTGCACACTTCACTTATTAGGGCAGTCACGGGGCCAAAACTGACCAAATAACTCAAGTATGAACTCAGCCTTACAGGTCAATGTTAGCACCAAGAAGAAGTGCACTTCTTTTACACCGTCGTCAGCTGATTCCACATAGATGTCTACAGAACCTGTTCTATTAAATGCCTAAACAAGTAGAGCCCCCCGACAGAGTGGAGAGAGTGTCAGCAGTAAGTTTGTGTTGACGTCACTGATTGATTATTTTGCCCTTCCTCCGATCTGTCAAAACAATAACCCATAAAAAACGGATCCGGTCTGTTGAGCATCTGTGGCACCATGGATGATTTAGTCTGATGCATCAGGCATTGGTGGGTGGAAATCCTGGCTGATCCACACCTGATTCATCCTGACAAAGGTCAGTCTCTCCACATTTTGGGTGGACAGGCCAGTTCTTCTTGCGGTAACTATGGCCCCGCCGCACTAAACACCAGCTCTGATGCCACACTACTTACCGGGCAGAACAGCTTTTTCAGGGAAAACTCTGCCAGTTGCGGCCACAAATCCAGTTTGGCTGCCCAGTAGTCCAGCGGATCTTCAATGACAACTGGCAGGGTGCACTCCAAGTACGCTAGCACCTGCTGGTCCAGGTTCTGCTCTATGTCTAGCTGACGGTGAGTAGTTTCTTCACTATGCGGGTGAAGAAAGCTGCTCATCAGTGACTCTAGACTCAGGCTGCTGCTGATGGAGCTGGTACTGCTCCTACCACCCCACCCCTCCCCAGCAGCCGTAGAAGTGGAACGTGAGCGCAGAGCCCCCCCCCCCCCCCCCCGGTCATACCTGCGAGAGGATGGATTATGGAGCAGATAGGCAGCGGCCAAATGACTACATAGGATGTCTCTATAGTAGTTCAGTTTGTCCTCCCTCTCAGCGGGTGTAAAAAAGGCCCCCATTTTGAACCGGTAGCGAGGGTCCAACAAGGTGGAGAGCCAGAAGTCACCCCTCTGCCGAATGCTGACAATTCGGCTGTCACTACGCAAGCAACTGAGCATGCATCGGGCCATTTGCACAAGTGACTCGAAGGGACTCCCTGCCTCCATTTCCACTGCATAATGGGATGGTGTGTCTGGGTCCTCTGCCTTATCATCCTCATCATCCTGTAGCTCCTCTGACTGCTACTCCTCTCCTGTCACCTGTTTAGAAAAAACACCAATTTTGCTATACATTGCTTGAGCTTTAATGTCCTCCTCCTCCAGTTCAGCCCCCATAGGTCTCATGTGGCCGTAAGATCTAGGCGCCACTTCTCCAGTCCCCTGACCAGCCAGATTTACCAGCATCTGTTCCAGGACATGAAGCAGTGGGATGACATTGTTCATCCCGTAATCCTGGCGACTGAAAAATAACGTGGCCTTCTTAAAGGGCCTGAGCAAATGTCAGGTGTCATGCATGAGCTGCCACTGTCTGACATCGAAATTACACAGGGGAGTACTCCTGTCCGCTTGGATTATCAAGAAAGCATTTATGGCCTTTCTCTGTTCGTTTAGTCAGTTCAACATATGGAGGATGGAATTCCAACGGGTGGAAACGTTGCATATCAGCCTATGTTGGGGGATGCCATTCTGCCGCTGCAGCTCAAGGAGGGTGAATTGTCCCTGCAGTTGAGGCTGAGGACACGGTGGAGGATGAGGAGGCAGAGGTATACATTGTCGCAGGACCAATGGCGGAACGTGGAGAAGGAAACCGCGTCACCTGACCAAGTGGCTGGTGTGGCTGTGCAGGAACCACATTTACCCAGTCGGCCTAAAGGACATGTATTGTCCCCAACTGTAGTTGCAGCTCCACACGTTGGTGTTGCCCTGAACTTTGGCATACACCGACTTTTTGGGCAAAGAAATGATGGATTGGGACTCTCCACCTCGGCTCGGCACAAGCCATCAGTTCTCTGAAAAGTGCAGAGTCCACCATTTGGAAAGGGAGGGACTGCAGCACCAGCTGTTGGGTGAGTGGAGGGACTGTTCAGCTTCTGCGCCGTTGGATGAGTGCACGCATACTGTTGTCTCTTGGCAATCGCTTCGGTGATCGATTGCTGACGCAATGACTGATGAGGAGTAGGAGGGTGAGGAGCAGGAGCATCAGGACCAGCAGATGATGGGAAGGACAGACAGCTTCCTTCGGCTAAGGTGGTGGATCCTTGAATGACTGAAACCGTCTGTGTGCCACTGGGTGATGCAGCGGTTTCTGCGGCAGGCTGGACCACCACATTGGAGCCACGGTTGTCCCAGGCCACTTTGTGGTGATGCTGCTTATGTTCACAGAGGGCCGTGGTGCCAACATTGACACCCTGGCCATGCTTCACCTTCTGCCCACAGATTCTACAAATGGCCATGTTCACCTCCTCCGGCGGCTTAAAAAAAAACTGCCACATTGCTGCGTAGATGATTTTACCCCCAACACTATGCACTGACTGACTCCTACCGCCGCTGTTCCGTGAACCCATGCACCGCTACTTCCCGGGCAGGTAGGCTCCTGCGAAGTGGTTGGTCTACCCCGGGCACGTTTGGCTCCCGACCTCCCAATACTGCTACCCTGCTGACTCCCGGACACGCTACTGAATTGCTGGCTCTGCCGCTGCCTCATGGGCAAGCTTCCACCCTCTACTTCCGATGATGATGAAGCCCCTTCGTCGCCCGGCTCCCAAGTGCGATCAGCTACATCATCATCATCGAGTACTGTCTGCACGTCACTGATGTCTTTCTCAACCATCTCTGGGTCAGGAGCCTGACTGCTCACAACACCAGCACCCATGCCACTCTCCTTATTACTACTTGCCCACCTAGTGGAGGAAGCGGTGGATGTCTCCTCCACATCTTAGCTTGCCAGTAGCTGCTGACTGTCTTCTAGCAGCTCGTCATCACTGTGTAGTGGAGCTGAGCCCACAGCATACAATACTTCTCTGGCTGAGGGAACAGAAAAGAAAAGAGGCAGCTTGAGGACAGGTGAGGGCACAGGGCCCACTCCCGGGCCATGCCAACTAAGGGTTGTGTCTGACGAACCCACTGACTCTTGGCTGGGGGTGTCTGATGTCACTTGCGATGAAGTCGAAGATCAAGTCAACCATACAAGAACCGCTGTATTGCTGGTCACGACAAGACCGCTAGCTGAAACTGGGAGCTCAGGCCTCTCGAAGTGACCCCTGCTGCCATGGCTTCTTACTCTGCTGTGACATCTGCCTGCACCAGAAACATTTAGGCCTTTGCCATTCCCCTGTGCAAGGCCTGGCACTTCTTTGTTTGACATACTGTTAGATCAAAAAAATAAATAAAAAGGAAATTAAAACACCCCAAAAAAGTCTGTAGTTTTCTCACTTCAGCACATAACGGCTAATAAGCCCTTTTTTTCCCCCACTAAGGCTAGTTACACACTAGCGGCAAGGAACTCCGGCAGGCTTTTCCGGTGGGTGAACAGCCTGTCGGTTCCGTGCTGCCGCTAGAGCACGCGTGCCCCCGGACTACCGCTCCAGCACCTTTGACTATAATGGGGGCGGGCCTGAGTTCCGGTGGCAACTATGCAAACATGCCGAGAGGTGGCCGGAATAAAAGTACGACATGGGCTTTAAAAAGTACTACAAGGGCTTTAAAAGATATAACTGCACCACGTAACGTCAAATATATATTTTCCTTTTCTACTAATACATGCCACAAAAGGCTTTAGAACATATAACTGCACTGCTGAACGGCAAATATATATTTTTTTCTTTTTCCACTAATACACGCCACAAAAGGCTTTAGAACATATAACTGCACCACTGAATGGCAAATATATTTTACTTTTGCCAATAATACACAATAAAAATATGGCTGTAATTTTAGCACTTCAGCACTTCACCACACAACAGCTAATAGGCGTTTATTTGTTCCACTAATACAGGCCAAAAAATGCTTTAGAACATATAACTGCACCACACAAGGGCAAATAAGACGTATAAATATTTGTTAATGGCTGTAACACCGCCAATTACAAGAGTGGTATGCTTGAATTACAGAGCTGTATAATGACAATTTGGGTGCCCAGTCAGTGCAACAAGATGTAATAGGATTGTTCCTATTACCCAGGCTGTAACCTCCCAACTGAACCCTGTTCAACAAAAATGCTGCGGAATGATTCCTCCCTTACCTTTCCCTACACCTTGAATAATCTTTCCTTGCACTTGTAAATCTTTTTTTAGCACAATTAAGTTTTTTATAACACTGTCCCTGTGCCTGCTGATGTCTCTCCCTGCACTAAGTACACTGGAAAATTGCAGAATCCAAGATGGCTGAGGCTATTTATAGGGCTGTGACATCACAGGGCTGGCTGACTGCTGATTGGCTGCATGCATGGTATTATAGGTGATCCCGCCTTCCCAGAGTTCTGCTTCAGGTCCTCACACGTGCAGCAGCCATTTAGGAAAAAATGCGATTTGTTACCACAAATCGCAAGGAAATTCGGCTTCGGCGCAAATCAAATTTTTCCTTAAATTCGGATCGAATTCCACTTCATCAACTTCGATTCACTCATCTCTAGTCACCACGCATGGGATTTCATGTGAGATCTTCAAGCAAGATGGTCGCGGCCAGCCCGTTGAGAGCAAATGGATGAGGTTATGTAAGTATGATTTTTTTTGTTTTGTTTTTGACACAATTTCAGGTAAAATAGATTCGCTACCACAAAGCACGAGGAAATTCAGCTTCGCGGCAGACCAAATTTATTCTGAAATTCGTATTTAAGTCACTCAACACTTATTCTCGTCTTGACTACTGTAATTCATTACTAATTGGTCTCCCTCTCACTAAACTCTCCCCCTACAGTCTGTCTTAAATGCTGCAGCCAGGATCGTCTATCTGTTCACCCACTATACTAAAGTTACTAGCCTATGCCAGTCTGGTTGCTCATCTACCACAGTATACGGTTTAAACTTCTCATCCTCACTCAAAAAGCTCTCCACAGTGCTGCACCTCCATACATCTCCTCTCTCATTTCAGTCTACTACCCTGCTCGTGCTCTACACTCTATTAGTAATCAAATCCTCCATAATTTGCACCTCTCACTGCCGTCTTCAAGACTTTTCTTGAGCTGCACCTACCCTCTGGAATGCTCTTCCTTGAAATTTAAGTTCAATATCCAACTTCCCTATCTTCAAGCATGCCATAATAACACATCTTTTCAGGCAGACTTATTGACCCACACCTCTGCTATCAGTACAAAAATGGCTTGACTACTACATATCTCAATCAACTACCTTTTGTGTCACCCCCACTTCCTCATAGATTGAAAGCTCTTTGCGAGAAGGGCCCTTACTCCTAGTGTTTTAGTTGTATATTAACCAGTTAAATTGTGATGTCTTTTGTTTTGTAAACAAATCCTCTGAATTATAAAGCGCTGCAGAATATGGTGACGCTTTATAAATAAATATTATTATTAACTAAACTCAGGCACTTAAGAAAAATGTGAATTAAACCTATAATTGCAATTGAAAGACGAGAAGCCTCTAGAGGAGCTGATGTAGTTGTTGATAGCAAACTCTGCTAGTGACTAAAAAAATTTCCATTTATTTTGACAATTAGATACAAAGCACTTCAAAAACTGTTCCAAATCCTGGTTGACCCTTTCAGTTAGTACATTTGTCTCAGGGTGGAATGCTGAAGAGAAGGATAGTTTGATTCCCAATCTTTTGCTAAACTCTCTCCAGAAACCAGACAAACTGTACTCCCCTATCAGAGACAATAGATTCAGATATCCCATGCAATTTGAGAATATTATCAATAAAAACAATTGGAAGTTTCTTAGAATCAGGAAGCTTCTTTAGCGGAACCAGATGACACATCTTGGAAAATCTGTTAATGACTACGCAGATAACAGTCCTTCCCAGAGAGGGAGGAAGATTTGTTTTAAAGTCCAAAGAGATGTGGGTCTCTATGGAATGGGCAAGGGACAAAGTAGACCCGCAGGACATCTCCTGGGTACCTTGGTCCTTGCGCAAAGATCACATACCAAGACAAAGGCAACTACATCTCTTGACCAAGTAGGCCGCCAATAAGTCTGGAGACCAGATATCTAGTCCCAGCAACCCCCCGAATGATCTGGAAGTACAGAGCAATGAGACTCCTCCAAAATTTTAAGACAAAGATTTGGAGGCACAAACAATTTTACCAAAAGGAATATTACTGGCAGCTAAATCCTGACAACATTGAATTTCAGAGACAAGATCAGGATTAATGGCAGCAATGACAATACCAGGAGGAAGAATGATAACAGGTTTAGTATCAATAGACTCATAGGTCCCCAAACCACATGACAAGCCAACCGCTATCACAACCGGCATGCCGATCACATACGTGATGCAAAGGGAGGGAAAATGGAAGGTCCTGTCCAAGGGAGAGGGAAAGGTGGTGACCCCTAACTCACCTTGAGGCTGGCACCTGACTGCCCTGATGTCCCTAGACGGGTTTCTCACCCGTACGCCGATCACGTGCCTAAACCCGGGCTTTCCCTAAGATGAGCCCTAAGTAGTGAATAGGGCGGTGGAGACACTAGTAACACCACTAACACTAAAGGAAAACACCAAGGAGAGGACAGACAATACAGACAAAACATATAATCCCAGGTAGGCGACAACAGCGGCGTCACGGCGGGGAATGAGGGAAACCCCCCAGCGTTCGGTGTCAAAGGAAAAAGGGGATGAGCCTGGCCAAAACGAGTAATAAGGGAGCAGGTCACCTCCTACCGCATCCCTAATCCTCTCCCTGACTCCTCACTGTATGAGCGGACCCCGATGGTAGGACGACTCATACTCAGGAGTCCTAGAAACCCTAAGTCGCCCTGGTAATCCCTCACTTAGGAGCAGGGGAGAGACAACCTGTTCATCCCAGTCATGGAGGAACAGGAGTCTCTATCTGAGGCCAGGCTTCAAGGAGAGGGGAACACATACAGCTATAGAGATGGCAGGTAAGCGAGACCTATAACACACTTACCTGCCACAGACACACTGACTGGAACCCGTGCACAAGTGCTGGTGTCCACACCAACATTAAAAGGACACAGCACACACCACAAACCACACAGGAACCCAGGACATGCATAGCTGCAATAAACGTGAGACACCATAAGAACATCTATGACCACAAGGGTGGCCCTCACTGGACAGATGGAATATGAAGACCAGGGGGATAGCTCCAGCATGCACCATGGCTGGAGTACCCCTCAGCTTCAGGCATCCAGCAGAGGCTAAATAGCCCAAGCAGCCACATAGGGTTGCCACCCGTACGGGAATGACCCGGACAGTCCGGGTTTGCAATCCTGTGCCAGGGTACAAGCCTTTCTCAGACCCGGGCACAGGATCAGCTGTGAATGATGGCGGCGGCTGGGCACAGGTAGATGAGCGCTTCCATTGTGGAAGCTTTCATCTCCATAGTGATCTGTATCGCCGTCCTCAGGACAACGATACAGACGGCTGTGCTGCGGCAGGGGAGGGAGAGGCATCTCCCTCCCCTGTTCCTCTGATAAGCTGCAGGCACAAGGCCCGCAGCCTATCAGAGGCCAGTGCAGGTGGCGCGATGACGTCATCACGCCGCCTGAGCTGTACAGCACAGTACACAGGCCTGGAAGAGGCCTGCATCGCATCGTTGGAGGTAAGTAAAAGTTTTTTTTTGTTTTTTGTTTTTTTTTTAGAGAAGAGAGGCACTTGAAATTGGCACATATGGGGGAAGGGGTGAAAGAGGCCCCTTATACTGGCACATATTGGGGGGGGGGAATAAGGCACTTGAAACTGCCACATATGGGGAAGGGGTGGAAAGAGGCACCTTATACTGGCACATATTGGGGGGGAGAAAAGAGGCACTTCTTACTGACACATGGGGGGGCATCTATGGGGGGCACTTCTTACAGGCACATTATTTGGGGGCTTCTACTGAGGCCACAAAGAAGGGGTATTTTATATGGGGGGCTCTGTGTGGTACTAGTATGATCAGGGGGTTTATCTGTTTCTGTAGTATAGTATTGGGGAGCACAGCGGCACAGTATTGGGGGTAGTAGGATGATTTGTCCAGAAGATGGGAGGATGATGGAAAAGTAGTAAACTAAGATTTTTTTTTTGTTGTTGTCAAACTGCAGAGACGAAAAATGGCGACAAAATGGTGGTCTGGTCTGAAGGGAGATGAGGAAAGAGAACTTCTACATCAAAGGAGACGTCACTGGATGTAAGAGGTATGGGGTGCTGTATTTCTGTAGTGACGGGATCAGGGGCGTAACGATCGATGGCTTGAAGAAAATGTGGCAAACCTACAGCCACACCCACACCCACATAAACCCAGTGTTAACAAAACACTAGGACGGGAGTTAACCCTTCCAACACCAGACAAGAGAAGGAAGCCACTTAAAGGGGAAGTGCACACACAAGCATACCAATCCACATGTTACCACCGGCAACAACATGCGTGGCAACCATATCCCGGCAATCACCCAGAAAGCCGAGATACTGCCACAGCATGCTCTCACAGCAACACGTTGCCACGGGCAACCGCAAGTGTGGCAACAGTGTCACAGCGAAAACCAAAGGTCGTGACAAGTGGACAACAAAAGCCCAACAGGGATCCTGAGGGTAACGCTCTGGAACGACAACCAGGAATCACAGCTACACAGCTCCAGTGGGTCAGTATAGAAGTCCAGGCAGGAAGCTCTCTATCTGGTAACCAGAAAAGTGGGAGGGAGAATATAAGGAGGTTGGGAGTGACGGAGAAGAAACAGCTGAGGAGAAGAAGCTACGGATCCCTGAATGAGACAAAAAGGATTGCAAGGCAAACACAGGAAGCTACCATTAAGAAACAGTGCGATCTTTAGACATAGAGCGCGCAGCCACCCGCTGCGACTTCCTGACCCCGGGTATAACGGAGTCAGACATGGCTCTTGACACCCTCGTGACAACCGCTTTACCAGACCCAGGATGATACGTAACAAAATTAAACTGGGTGTAGAACAAGGCCCATTTTATTTGTCTCGGGTTCAAGATTAGCAGTGTGAAGGTACACTAGGTTTTTGTGATCCGTAAGTACAATGACCCAGTGTTGTGCCCCTTCTTCTAAAAAATGCTGCCATTCCTTGAAGGCCCATTTTATAGCCAGCAGTTCCAAATTGGCAATGTCATAATTTCTCTCTGAAAAGGAAAATTTTCTGGAAAAGAATGCACATGGATGCAAATTAGTCACCCACTCCAACCTCTGAAGCATCCACTTTAACAATGAATTGCTTGGTGACATCTGGTTGGATTAGTACAGGAGCACAAATTAAACTCTCTGTCATAGTTTCAAAAGCAGACGACGCATCAGAGGACCAGTTGATTAGATCCACCCCTTTCATGGTTAAATCTGTCAACAGTTTGGCAATGATTGAAAATGTTCTAATACATTTTCTATAATAATTTGCAAACCCAGAAATCTCTGTAGGGCCTTTAGGGAAGTGGGTATAGCCCAATCAACAATGGCTTGCTCCTTGGATGGGTCCATTTACAAGTTTAGAGGTGTCAGTATATAACACAGGTAAGATACTTCTTTAAAGGGAACCTGTCACCAGTTTTATGGTGTCCTAACTAAAGGCAACATAAATAAGTGACTGATTCTCTTAGCACAATGCTGGGTCACTTTCTTTAATTGACCCAGTCAATCTGCCAACATCTTGTATTGAAAAGCTCCAGCTGATATGATGAGTCATGAATATTCATGAGCTCCTGACTCTCCCCGCCCACCTGCTGCTGAGTGACAGTTTGTTTCCATAGGAATCAGCAGCAGGTGGGCAGGGGAGTGGCTATAGCTCTGAATTAAATATACGCTGGACTCAATGACATCACGCTGGACTCCAATCAGCTCATTAGCATGTGGCATGCGGCATCTTTGTGTGTATATTATGAGATAACCATCTGTCGCACCAATAAGTGAATACATCTAAGGTACTTTTTAGTAGTTAATGATTGTATATAATTAGTTAGATTATAATCAAATATCCACATGACAGGTTCCCTTTAATACCAAAGACACATTTACTGAATTGTGCAACCTGTTGGTTTTCTCGAAATTTTTGTAAAACCTTTCTTACATGCACAACCTGTGAGGCCCAATCAGAGGAAAAAATAATAATTATTGTCAAGATAGACAACCACAAATAGACCCAGGAATTCACAAAGAACATCATTAATAAGGTTTTGGAACACTGCTGGGGCATTACACAGCCCAAAGGGCATTACAATATATTCAAAATGCCATTCAGGGGTATTGAATGCCGTCTTCCATTTGTTCCCCTTCAGGATTCTAATCAAGTTGTAGACTCAATCTTAGAAAACCACTGAAACCCAACAATTTGATTAAAAAGATCAGGGATAAGGGGAAGATGATACTGGTTCCTGACAGTAATACTATTTAATTCCTTATATTCGATACAAGGACGTAGTCCACCATCTTTCTTCCCAACAAAAAAAAGAACCCAGCTCTGATAGGGGATACAGATGGCTGAATATGTCCCTTCTTTAGACTATCATGACTATTACCTTTCATGGCCCTTCTTTCGGGTCCAGAAAGAATATAGATCTTGTTCTTTGGGGAACTTAGCATCAACTACTAGTGCTATCGCACAGTCATAGTCATGATGCAGAGGCAAGGACTCGGATGATTCTTTGGAAAAAAAACATCCTGAAATTCCTTAATAAATTCAGGTAACAGAGCTTCCTCTAATTCAAGACCAGCAAACTGGATATAAATGCAATGATTAAAGCTTTGGGGACCCCATTTTACGTATTCTCCAGTACTCCAATTAAAGATAGGACTATGTACCCTCAACCAGAGTAATCCAGTATGATGTCAGAAGGCAAATTATTCATGACATATAAGGCACACATCTCAGAATGAATGGAACCAACCTTCATTACGAAATCTGAAGTCCAATACTCAATTAATCCCGCCAAAGGAGTAGTATTCACTCCAGATGTCGGAATCAATTCAAGTAACCTAAGTAATTTGAGACCTCCATGATTATCACTCAGGACTGCTGCAGAAGAAGCAAAGACCTTTCTTGAAGAAGTGTCCCTTCCTTTGATTAGAAGACACGGTACCCACTTGCATGGGCTCTTCAGACTCCATTGGCTCTTTCATCACATTAGACTGAGAGACAGAAGGGAAGAGAGAAGGACAGACAGAGACAGAATATTCACGCTTACGTTCCCTGAAACGTTGATCTAGTTGAATAGCTAGAGGCATCACCTCGTCTGAAGATCCTGGGGTTGGATGACTAATTAACTGATCCCTCATAATGTCTGAGAGGCCCAGGCATAGGCTATGAGTAAGCACATACCTGTGCAAAACACGTAACCGACTTGTGTGGACATTTTTAACCAATGCACCCAATTATTTTCCTATCATTTTAAAATTTCTACAAATAAATCTTTTTCTTGGTTTGACTATGCTCCTGGGCCACGAGTTTTAATCCAGTGATTGCCAATATTTGCAGCTTTTGTACTTGTGATACAAGGTCTGGTGAGTTATATATTGTTTGAGTGAATGATCCTGCTTTACCCTGCTGAACAACTAACAGCCGCCGAGACATAAAGTATATGGCATCAAACAGTGAGCGTTTGCTATTGTGAATGTAGAGAAACAAGGAGAAGCTGTTCTGCAGTATATAGTGAGAGTTATATACTGTCTGCGATAGCTGAGGGTCAAAATATGAAATATCTAGGGATAAAGATCAGCAATTAAATCATGGATTGCATAGACCTGAATGCTACACCAGTATTGAATGAAGTGAGAAATAAAGTTAGAATATAGAAAAAAAATACCATTAGTTATGCCTGGAACAATAGCATTAATTAAAATGTCTGCTAACACAAATATTATAGGTATTGGACAATTCGCCTGTGAGATTATCAGATATAGTTTTTCTTAAATTTGAGGGATTATTTAGGGAAATAGTTTGGAGAGGAAGATAACCCCATATTTATTTCTACCAGTTAAAAATGGAGGCTTGTCCCTTCCGGATCTCAGAGGATATTTTCTGGCTTACCAGATGAAGTTCATAGCCAGATGCAACAAGTTTCTGAGTAATAGATTTAAGATCCACTTATTAGTGGAGCTGACAGGGGAGGAAAATTTATATATCTATCAACAGCTAGAAATGCGTTTATTTCTGCAAGAACTGTTAAAAAAATGTCCAACTCTCTTCTTGATAACAGAAATATGGCGATTGATAAGGAAAATATATTTGGTCTCAGGATCTTTTAGATTTACACCACTGTGGAATAATATATATTTGCCAAAACTGAATGGTACAGAATATGTTGGATTTTGGATGAGGTATGGAGTATTATATTGTATCTAGATCAATTTTTTTATATTAATTATATTGCAATGAATTGGGACACATTAAATAGAAAATATAATCTGAGATCTTGAGGCTGGTTGTTTTATGAAGCTAAATAAAGCCTGGAAAGCTGAAGACCAGATTCAGTGTAGGGAAAACTACAAAGTGTAGAAAAATAAGTGATGAATACTGTGACAGAACCATCTGTCTTCGGATTGGATTTCTGCTTCCTCCATTCGTCTGTTTGTTCGGTTGTTTCACTGCCCGTACAGTCCCCTTGTTTCCCCGTGTTTTACCCGAAAGTACTGCCGAATGCTCGACCACCGGGAAGCTGGCGTGTGCCTCCAATTGACCACCCAGAAGCTGCGGTTAACAGCAGCTTAATCGACTGTCCCTGGGTGGTCGCTGTTGCACATAGCCGCCACACGATGGTGGTGTTATGGAGCTTCCCCGGGCAGCCAGCGATGCTCTGCCCAGTTTGGTGCACCAAAGGCGGACACTTTTTCCTCCGAAGTCCCTCGGAATTACCACCTTATGGATCTTTTGCCGCCGTTCGTAAACCGAACGGCCGATCATTCAGGACTTTTGGAATTGTATTGTATATTATGTGAGGGTACCCAGATAGCTATGCCATGGAGCCTGTTCGTGAAATTAAAGACTTTGGCTCTATGTATTCGTGTAGTCTGAGTGCCATTCACCTAATAATATGCATTTAGACCTGAGCTATCTGGGGATATGTTACATGTCTATGTTTTACTGTAATGGTTGTGACATTGTATATTTGAATAGTGATTTCTGTCCTGTTGTCCCCACGTGTATAATGGCGACTTCCCTTTGTCCTGAGAGAAAATTGAATTACTCCTCGGTTATCTCCAGGGCAGAGAGGAGGAAACCAGGAGGCATTGTGGGGAGGTATTGTGTCTGTGTGTCCTGAATTGAGCTTATCTGTCCTGTGTCACAGTCCTCCATCTGGTCCCCCTAGGGGATTGTCCACCAGATGGGGACCTGCATAAATACGGGCGGGTAGCCCTCAGTAAAGAGAGATTCTGATTTACCCTCAACACAGAGCTTGGTCTCGTTTTTTGGGGGGATTTATTGTATGCTGTTAGAGACTGGTTGCTGGTAATGTAAGCTGATTGGGTACTACGGCTATTCGGCAGTTAGCCACGGTTCGTGAGTCCCGTTCGTGAGTTGGGAGTATTCCCTTTTATTTCAGTTCGGAAGGATGGCGTCCTACAGCGATTATTCACCATTTAAAAAGGGGGAAGTTCTTCTAAACGGCGGTTTCACTCTCTCCTGCCGAGAGGATCGTAACAATTGGTGGCAATTGAGTCCCACCGCCCAGAAGGACAGCTACAAATGCAATATGAGGAACTAAAACGGATTACCCTTAAAAAAATATTACAACGCTGAGGACGGCCAGCAAGTAATCTCAAGAAAAGGGAGATTATTGCTCAACTAGTGGAAATGGATGAAGCGCAAAGAATGGAGAGAGCTAATGTACCCAGCATCCTGGATTTAACACCCGAGGAAATACAATTCAACCGGGCAGTCCAGATAAGGCTGGCACATTTTGGCCCCGACCTTACAGCAGACATTGTGGAACGTGTGCAAGCCGCAGTAGCGGCACACCAGGCACTCCAAGGAAGAGGAGCTGCAGCAGCAGCGGAGGTACCCAATAACAATATTGGAAGGAAGAAGGTACCCTTCACTGCATTTAAATTTTTTTATGAAACTGAGGGAGAGATTGATGGGTTCCTGGCTGATTTTGAAAGGCAATGTGCCTTGCACAGGGTGCCCACGGACGAATGGGTCACCATCGTCTCTGGGAAACTATCCGGCCGGGCCAGTAAAGCCTTTCGTGCCATCCCAGAAGAGGAAATTACTAGTTACCAGGCAGTGAAGGATGCCCTTTTGGCCAGGTATGCGATGATCCCAGAGTTATTCCAGCTGAGGTTCAGGGAAACCCCCAAGCAAGCAGGGGACTCCTATGTGGAGTGGGCATGCCGGGTGCACCGCACAGCAGCCCACTGGATGGCAGGGTGCCAAGCTGTATCTGGGGAGGAAATATTACAGGTGTTCTTGCTGGAACACTGCTTTGACAAGTTGCCTGCAGGAGTCAGAGAATGGGACCGCAAACCCTCAACCCTGCCAGAAGCTGCTCGCCTGGCAGACGAGTAAATGGATGCCCTTAAACTGGACAATACTATGTCTAGAGCCTCTGCCAGAATGGAGTACAGACCAGCAGCACCCACAGCCACTACCGCCTACCAAGCTCTGGTGCACCGCACTCCAGCTCTGCCTGCAGCAAATAATTATCCTCAGCAATCCCGGTTCAACTCCCGGGATTATTTGCAACCTTTCCGGTGCTTTGTGTGTAAGCAGCTGGGGCACAATCGACCGGAGTGCTCGCTGAACACCGCTAACCAGGCACAGTCATGTAGAAGACCAGCCGGCGGAAACCAACGCAGCCCTCAGCGTGCTGCTCACTGTATTGAGCAGGAGGAATTTTAGGGCATCCTACACGAGGCATACCCCATTCAAGCTGCCCACCAGGACAATCGACAGCAGCACTGACAAACAGTTAAGCTGAATGGAAGAGAAGTCAGCGGTTTGCGAGATACTGGTGCCACTATGACTTTGCTCCAAAAGAACTTGGTGTCCGAGCAGCAACAGACCAGAAACACTGTGGCCGTAAGGGTAGCAGGGGGTACTGTGTTCCGCCTGCCTGTTGCCTGGGTACACTTGGATTGGGGAGTGGGGGCTAGACACGTTGATGTGGGGTCATGAAGGATTTACCCGCTGATGTCCTCCTTGGGAATGACTTGGCCCCCCTTGTTTCTGCCTACGCTCCGATGGGTCCCACAGAAGTTAACCTTGTGACTACTCGTGCCCAGACTCGTGCTACCGGAACCGGCCCACCAGCTGCTGAGACCCAGGTAAGACCTTCTTCCCCGACTTGTACCCTAGATCAGGCCCCCGTAGGTTTGAATACCCCAGAGGAGTTTGGGAGGGAGACCCGGGCGGATCCGACCCTTCAGAAATATAGGGCAAAGGCAGATGCTAGGGAGGAAGGAGTAGATTGGGGAACGGTATGAGTGGGTGGGGGACAGGTTATATAGAATCCCTAAACCTTCCCAGAAAAGTGTGGCTCCTCCGCAGAATCGCCAACTGGTTGTGCCTGTGAAATACCAGGAGGAGATTTAGCGGATTGGGCATGATGTGCCATTAGCTGGACATCTCAGAATTTCTTTTGGCCGAATTTTAATCAGGCTGTGCGGATGTATTGTACAGTAGTACTTGTGACACATGTCAATGGGTAGGAAAGCGGGGGGACCACCCAAAAGCTAGGCTTATGTCTATGCCTATTATTGGGGAACCCTTTTCCCGCATAGCCGTTGACATTGTGGGTCCATTTGCCAGGGCTAGTTCATCCCGTAAGAGATATATTCTTAATGTGGTAGACTATGCCACGCGTTATCCACAGGCAGTAGCTCTGTCTAACATAGAGTCAGAGACGATTGCTGTTGCCCTGGTTAAGATTTTTACCAGAGTGGGGTTCCCTAAGTAGATTCTCTCCGACCAGGGGACCCAATTTACCGCTGGGCTCACCCAGCAGCTGTGGAAGGTGTGCGGCATCAAACCTCTATTTAGCTCACCTTATCACCCACAGACTAACGGTCTCTGCGAGCGCTTTAACGGCACCCTCAAGCAGATGCTTGCAGAGACTGGGAGAGATTCCTGCCTCATCTGTTATTTTCGGAAAGAGAGGTTCCCCAGGAATATACTGGGTTCTCTCCCTTTGAGTTACTCCATGGGAGAAGGGTCCGTGGACCCCTCGATCTCATTAGAGGACACTTGGAGGGAGAGACAGAGCAGGAGGGAACTCCCATAGTGCCATATGTCCTGGTACTCTGGGACCGCATGGAGAGACTATCTCTGATGGTAAGGGAGAATCTCCAGGCGGCCCAGGGGAGACAGAAGAGGTGGTACGATCGGGGTGCCTGGCAGCGTGTCTTCCAGGTTGGACAAAAAAATTTGGTGCTCAAACCTGTGAAGACAGATAAGATGCAAGCATCTTGGCAGGGCCTGTATAAAGTGTTAGCTTAGGTATGTGATACTACCTACATTATAGCCAGCTGTGCAGATGAAAGGATCCAGCGATCCTTTCATGTGAACATGCTCAAGGAGTATCAGGAGAGACCGGAGGATGTCGCTGCAGTGTGTGCCCCTGCTGCAGATGACCCAGAGAATTTACCCCTACCAGACTTGTTATAAAAGGACCCCCAGACTGATCTTACTGCCCTAGTACAGCTAGGGGACCGGTTAAACTCCACAGAGAAGGTACAGGCCAGACAGCTTCTGTGGGAGAAGCAGACGACGTTCTCCCAAGAACCCGGTTACACTAGCCTAGCTGTACATAAGGTAGAGACCCCCGGACAAAACCTCTTACGACAGCCCCCCTACCGTATCCCTGAAGCAGTCCGAGAAGGAATGCGGAAGGAAATACAGGAGATGACCAAGCTTGGGGTCATCGAACACTCCGATAGCCCTTGGGCCTCGCCTGTAGTCCTAGTGCCTAAGAAAGATGGTACTACCCGGTTTTGTGTGGACTACAGGCGGCTCAACGAGCGGACCACCACTGACGCCTACCCGATGCCAAGGGTAGACGATTATTAAACCGTATTGCCATTATCTCACCACCATAGACCGGTGTAAGGGCTATTGGCAGATTCCCCTGGCCGAGAATGCTATCCCCAAGTCGGCATTTGTCACCCCGTTTGGCCTGTACCAGTTTAAGGTCATGCCATTCGGGATGAAAAATGCAGAGTATGGAGAAGGAAAGGAACTGCTCATGATCCTAAGCATACCACCTCATCAGTAAAGCATGGTGGTGGTAGTGTCATGGCGTGAGCATGTATGGCTGCCAATGGATATGGTTTTCTTGTATTTATTGATAATGTGAGTGCTGACAAAAGCAGCAGGATGAATTCTGAAGTGTTTTGGGCAATATTATCTGGTCATATTCAGCCAAATGCTTCAGAACTCATTGGACGGCGCTTCACAGTGCAGATGGACAATGACCCAAAGCATACCGCAAAAGCAACTAAAGAGTTTTTTAAGGGAAAGAAGTGGAATGTTATGCAATCGCCAAGTCAATCACCTGACCTGAATCTGATTGAGCATGCATTTCACTTGCTAAAGACAAAACTGAAGGGAAAATGCCCCAAGAACAAGCAGAAACTGAAGACAGTTGCAGTACAGGCCTGTCAGAGCCTCACCAGGGATTAAACCCAGCGTCTGGTGATGTCTATGCGTTCCAGACTTCAGGCTGTAATTGACTGCAAAGAATTTGCAACCAAGTATTAAAAAGTGAAAGTTTGATTTATGATTATTATTCTGTCCCATTACTTTTGGTTCCTTAACAAGTGGGAGGCACATATGCAAACTGTTGTAATTCCTACACCGTTCACCTGATTTGGATGTAAATACCCTCAAATTAAAGCTGACAGTCTGCAGTTAAAGCGTATCTTGTTTGTTTCATTTCAAATCCATTGTGGTGGTGTATAGAATCAAAAATGTTAGAATTGTGTTGATGTCCCAATATTTATGGACCTGACTGTATATAAAGCTTTCATATTCTGTTAGCAAAAAATGACTTTTTTGGCAATCTACAACATCTGTATTAGTCAGTGTGCAATTTAAGGTAGAAATACACCCATCATTTTCTGGGGTTTGAAAAACACACTTTATTTTTCAAAAAACAGTATTTTCCAGATCTGCAAGTGTTAAATTCAAGTTTAATATATACAGCTTTCATATTCTGTTAGCAAAAAAAGACTTTTTTTACAATCTACAACATGTATTAGTCAGTGTGCAATTTAAAGGGAACCTGTCACCAGTTTTATGGTGTCCTAACTAAGGGCAACATAAATAAGTGATTGATTCTATTAGAACAATGCTGGGTCACTTTCTTTAAATGACCCAGTCAATCTGCCAACATCTTGTATTGAAAAGCTCCAGCTGATAATTATGAGTCATGAATATTCATGAGCTCCTGACTCTCCCCGCCTACCTGCAGCTGAATGACAGTTTGTTTCCATATGAACCAGCAGCAGGTGGGCAGGGGAGTGGCTATAGCTCTGAATTAAATATACGCTGGACTCAATGACATCACGCCGTACTCAAATCAGCTCATTAGCATGCGGCATGCGGCATCTTTGTGTGTATATTATGAGGTAACCATCTGTCACACCAGTAAGTGAATACATCTAAGGTACTTTTTAGTAGTTAATGATTGTATATAATTAGATTATAATCAAATATCCACATGACAGGTTCCCTTTAAGGTAGAAATACACCCATCATTTTCTGGGGTTTGAAAAACACACTTTTTTTTTCTTCAAAAAACAGTATTTTCCAGATCTGCAAGTGTTAAATTCACGGGCACCGCGCTTTTAACTCACCTAACACAAAACCCCTATAGCTATCAACTTCGGACTATGAAAATACCACAGTGGATCCTATGTCATATGAGCCTACCTTACTCTAGGTGCTGGGATCGCTACACTGGATGCTCCGATGGTCTATGCACGTGGTTGTAGGCGCTGGTACACACAGTGTCTTCTGCGCAGGGTGATCTGTGTCTCTAGGTGAGCTCTTAGTCCTGGAGTCTGCCCCGGCCGGTAGCAGAACTTCCAAAAGAATTCCTTCGCTCACGCTCACAGCTGAGCTGGTGACGTCACCACTTCAGAGCTACGGATTGCCGTTAGTCCCACAATACCATCAAACGCGTTTCGAGTGAATTACGTCACATCTACACCTGGCGCAGGCGCATTGAGGAAGGAGCGACCGAGCAAGCGTCCTCCTCTCAGTGCGCCTGCGCCGACTGAAGACAGGTACGGCGCAGGCGCCAGATTTTGAATGCAAACAGGGCCAGCAGAGAAAGATCCCGTTTGCTGGCCCTGTCAATCAACATGCGGAGGGGGCGTCATTATGATAGGAGGATGCGGCTGCTACCAGCAAGTAGCCGCCCTACTTGCTGGTAGACAGGTAATTTACATATTATAAAAGTACGTTTTTAGCAGAATCTACTGAACCAAAATGATTAATCACATTATATATGGATAAATCGCAGTATAGGGATTATAAGTACACAAAAAAAAAAAAAAACTGTTTAGTGGGGTGACAGAAGCCCTTTAAGCACATTTTGATGCCTTTTGCAGCCCTCTAGCCCTTTCCAGGACTATTTTAGAGCCATTTTAGTGTCCAAAAGCTCGGGTCCCCATTGACTTCAATGGGTTTCGGGTCAAGTTCGGGTCAAGTTCGGGTCCCGAACCCGAACTTTTTTTTCAAGTTCGGCCGAACTCGTCAAACCCGAACATCCAGGTGTCCGCTCAACTCTAATAAAAGTTACATTTTAATAAATACAATTGATCACTGTTTAATATTAACCCTGACACATTGGTGATCCATACTTGAACATCATATATATATCTACTCTGCTGAAATTTTTTCGTTAGAATTGATTTATTTGGTATGGCGGGCTTTTTGGCACATATTAGTAATAAATTCAAGGCCCAAATAGAAGTAACTAAGAGTTTCAAACAAGACCCTGATTTCAATAATAAAGAGACCCAGTTACAGACTTCCATCGAGAAGTTCCAGTATTTTTTGAAAGAAAGGAAACACCGCTTATTCAATAAAGATCAACAAGAATTTAAGGAGAACAAAGCCTATTTAGTTCTAAAAGAAAAAAAAAACAATAAAAGAGAATATCTCGGATCTGTCTACAACTGAGACAGAACTATCAGATAGTGACCGAGAACCATCTGCTCCCCCTGTTAACCCAAGGAACACACGGAGAGGGAGAGGCAGAGGTAGGAGCCACTATAATATATACAGTAAAAAATTTTTAGATCAGGGGTTGACATACCATCTGAGAAATCGTACCAACCCCAGAGACCAAGTGGCCCAGAAGTTATAAACTTATCAGATAAAATTTTATCTGACCTAAAAATGACGGTTCTTAGTAAGGGCCTCTCCTTTGTCCCCTCCCAACGTTTCAATGAATTTACTTGGGTCAAAGATCTCCAATTATTTATTCGGAAATTACGTTGGCATAAATTTTTCAATGTCAGGATTTGGGGATCCCAGTAGATTTATTGGCGGATGTGAGACTATTATATAGCCTCACAGATGAAACTACAAAAGGGGAGGGTGAAGGTCCCTTTACAACTCTTAGACCTAAGAGCAGAAAAATGCCACCAGTTAGACATTTATAGGATCACCTGCGAATGTAAAACAATATATTTGTAAAACCAGGAGAGAGCTCCGACGAAGGGTGGACGAACACTTAAATGATATAACCAAGAGGGACACAGTGATATCTAGACATGTGAATGAACACCATCAAGGTGACCGACGTTGTATCAGTGTGGTCGGAATTGAACTAGTGAAGCCAACAATCCGAGGAGGAGATTGGGATCGGATCTTACTGCAAAGAGAGACCAGATGGATCTTTCTTCTGCATACAGTCTCACCGACCGGCCTAAATGAACAGATACATTTTGGTTGTTTTATTTAAATACATGATGTGAATATCATAATAATTTCCTAAGTAATTAGTAAAAGCTGGCCCCTTCATAAAATTTGAGGGAAAATAGTGCAATAGACACCCCCCCTTAGGCTGGGATTCTAAATTATCTTATTCCTTTCACATAGCCTCTCTGTACAGATTTGATGAGGTGTATGTGGTTCTAATAGCCCTGTTAGGGCATGCCCTGAACTCTTGGGACGAATCATAGCCTTTATACCTCTACTAAAAAAATCCCCCCCCCCCATTTTTTCCTTCTTGTTGCATTATGGAAGGAAATGCGGTATCTTGTATGCCATATGCATTTTTTTGTTTTGGGAATCATGTTACAACATCCTTGGTAATGCATGTACTCGTGTATCCCCCTTGCTATGAAGCGCAATAATCTATCCGCAAGTAATGCCCCTCTTACATGGTGGCACGGGTTGCTGGGGACTCTCCCTGGTCTCCCAGCAATTATTGCCTCCGATGGATGCGCCGCGATCTGGCGCGTCTACACATAATGACATAATCCAGGTTATCGCGTGAGGTGGCCTCCGGTCACATGACTTGTTTGAGCACGCATGCGCAGTGTGACAGGACGCCGCTGGTACCGTGAGAATTTGCAGGCTGATGCGGACACCGCCGCCCTGTGTTTAGAGACGGCGGGCTATTTAAACCCGCAACTTTAGGACAGCAGGGCAGACATCTATAGCCCGCCTGCCGTCATGCCCTGAAGCATATGTGGGTGGAGGAATATTGGTCGTTCCACCTACTTTTCACATGACCTACCCTGAGATCATCTACAAACCGGATTCTTAAAAAGTTGGAACACTAAACAAATTGTGAATAAAAACTGAATGCAATGATGTGGAGATGGCAAATGTCAATATTTTATTTGTAATAGAACGTAGATGACAGATCAAACGTTTAATCCGAGTAAATGTATCATTTTAAAGGAAAAATATGTTGATTCAAAATTTCACGGTGTCAACAAATCCCCAAAAATTGGGACAAGTAGCAATAAGAGGCTGGAAAAAGTAAATTTGAGCATAACGAAGAGCTGGAAGACCAATTAACACTAATTAGGTCAATTGGCAACATGATTGGGTATAAAAAGAGCTTCTCAGAGTGGCAGTGTCTCTCAGAAGCCAAGATGGGTAGAGGATCACCAATTCCCACAATGTTGCGCAGAAAGATAGTGGAGCAATATCAGAAAGGTGTTACCCAGGGAAAATTGCAAAGACTTTGCATCTATCATCATCAACTGTGCATAACATCATCCGAAGATTCAGAGAATCTGGAACAATCTCTGTGCGTAAGGGTCAAGGCCGTAAAACCATACTGGATGCCGTGATCTCCGGGCCCTTAAATGACACTGCACCACAAACAGGAATGCTACTGTAAAGGAAATCACAGAATGGGCTCAGGAATACTTCCAGAAACCATTGTCAGTGAACACAATCCACCGTGCCATCCGCCGTTGCCAGCTGAAACTCTACAGTGCAAAGAAGAAGCCATTTCTAAGCAAGATCCACAAGCTCAGGCGTTTTCACTGGGCCAGGGATCATTTAAGATGGAGTGTGGCAAAATGGAAGACTGTTCTGTGGTCAGACGAGTCACGATTCGAAGTTCTTTTTGGAAATCTGGGACGCCATGTCATCCGGACCAAAGAGGACAAGGACAACCCAAGTTGTTATCAACGCTCAGTTCAGAAGCCTGCATCTCTGATGGTATGGGGTTGCATGAGTGCGTGTGGCATGGGCAGCTTGCATGTCTGGAAAGGCACCATCAATGCAGAAAAATATATTCAGGTTCTAGAACAACATATGCTCCCATCCAGACGTCATCTCTTTCAGGGAAGACCCTGCATTTTTCAACAAGATAATGCCAGACCACATTCTGCATCAATCACAACATCATCACTGCGTAGGAGAAGGATCCGGGTACTGAAATGGCCAGTCTGCAGTCCAGATCTTTCACCTATAGAGAACATTTGGCGCATCATAAAGAGGAAGGTGCAACAAAGAAGGCCCAAGACGATTGAACAGTTAGAGGCCTGTATTAGACAAGAATGGGAGAGCATTCCTATTTCTAAACTTGAGAAACTGGTCTCCTCGGTCCCCAGACGTCTGTTGACTGTTGTAAGAAGAAGGGGAGATGCCACACAGTGGTGAAAATGGCCTTGTCCCAACTTTTTGGGGATTTGTTGACACCATGAAATTCTGATTCAACATATTTTTCCCTTAAAATGGTACATTTTCTCAGTTTAAACTTTTTGTTCCGTGATTTATGTTCTATTCTGAATAAAATATTAGAAGTTGGCACCTCCACATCATTGCATTCAGTTTTTATTCACAATTTGTATAGTGTCCCATATTTTTGGGAATCCGGTTTGTACATTGGTAACTGAATATAGCATGTAGGCTGGGTCCAAATGCTATACCTATTAATCAGTTTGGTGAAGGTATTTTTCTTGTTGTTTTTTCCTTCAGATCCTGATTCTCTGTCCCCTGATGATTATTGATACAAATATGAAACATGCATGTCGGGAATAGAGTAAGGAAACATAGGGCTTTGAGCTAGGGACAGGTTCCAGATGGAGTCGCCCTTATAAGGACAAGTGCCCTGTGGTGAGGCTACTCTGATTATCTAGGCTAGGGCCACCACAGGGGCACATTTAGGGGCGAATAGGTGTTGTCTAACAACCCCGACAACGATTGGTTACTACAAGACCACGGAGGAAACTGATCCGTCTCTGTTTGGACCCGGGCTACTATATCGAGGGACCTGTCGCCAGAGTGGTAGGACTACAGTTTATCTATATGAGTGCCGCCGTGCACTGTGTGTTCCTATTTCACTGTTTGAATTTATTTATATCTTGGTTTATCTAAGGGTAATTTATTTTAGATAACAGATTAAAAGTTACATTTGAATAAATACAATTGATCACTCCTTCAATATTAACACTGACACATTGGTGATCCATACTTGAACATCAGATATATTTCTACTCTACTGTAATTTTTTTCGTTAGAATTTACATTACTCACCAAAAAAAAAAAACTGTGGTAAAAATATCTACTAATCTACTAGTTGACTAAAAAATGTAATAGCGGAGATGATGGCTTGTCCTTATATACAGGGCTTTTGGGAGAAGGTGTTTAACCCCTTCCCGACAACCATACGACCATATATGTGCTAGCTGCACATACCCCCTGCAGCTAGCACATGTATAGACGTCATGGCAGCTCTTTAATCCAAGTGATGCAAAACGCTTGGATTAAAGCTTCTGCCCCTGCACTGCTGCTGTCACAGACAGCATACAGTGCAGTAATGCCGGCAAGGGACCAATCGGAGTGGTCCCTTGCCGACGATCACTCCGATTGGTTAGTCTATGCAGACTAACCAATCAGAGCGTGGTACTGTAGAAATGCCTGTTTCAGGATGTGATCTCCACTCTGGAGATCACAGCCTGAAATCGGGTAAGACACCTATTGTGCCCCATGCCCCTGCCATTTATAGTAGCCCCTTATGCCGAGATTGCCCCCCTTATGCCCCCTGCAGCGATCTTTTCCAGCTAGCCAGTGATGGCAGCAGCTCAGGAACGGAGCCGCTGCCATTAGCAGAGAGTGTTAGGTGTAACATACAGCTAACACTCTGCTGCAATGGGCGAAATCGGTGCTGGCACCGATCGGCCGTTTAACCTCATAGATGATGCTGTCAGCAGCCGCCTGCGGCATCCATGGGCTTGAGAGGGAGGGAGCTCCCTCTCTCCTGCATCGCAATGGTTGCCATGGCAACCAGACGCTTTACAAAGGTGTCCGGGCTGCCAGGGTCTGATCAGCCTTGTGTAAATGTAGTACTGACTATACAGTGCATTGCAATAGATGACTATTGCAATGCCCTGTATAGTGATCAGGCCCACTGAATCTTTAAGATCCAGATGGGTCTTGATAAATAAATAAAAAAGTATAAAAAAAAGTGAAAAAAAAGTTTTTTTATTTTTTATAAAAATTGTCTTTTCTCATATTAGTTCATTTATGTCGCATCTATAATGACTGGCACTATAAATATATCATATGATCCACCCTGTCTGATAAACACCATAAAAAATAAAAACTGTGTAAAAAAAAGCAATTTTTGTCACCTTACATCACAAACAGTGTAACACCAAGCGATCAAAAAGGCATATGTCCCACAAAATGGTACCAATAAAACAGTCACGTCATCCCGCAAAAAATTAGCCCCTAAATAAGCAAATAGCTTAAAAAAAAAAAAAACTATAGCTCTTAGAACATGGAGACGCTAACATATATATTTTTTTCAAATGTTATTATTGTGTTAAAGTTAAATACATTTTAAAAAGTTTACATTATTAGGTATTGCCGCGTCTGTTTCAACCAGCTCTATAAAAATATCACATGACCTATCCCCTCAGCTTAACACCGTAATTTTTTTAAAATAAAAACAGTGCCAAAAAATTTCAACACCAAGCGATCAAAAAGGGATATGATCCCCAAAATAGTACCAATTTAACCGTCACCTCATCCCACAAAAAATGAGATCCTACCTAAGACGATTGGTCAAAAAATAAAAAAGCTATGACTCTCAGACTATGGAGACACTAAAACATAATTTTTTTTGTTTTCAAAAATGATATTATTGTGTAAAACTTAAATAAATAAGCAAAAGTATACATATAAGGTATTGCCATGTCCGTAACGATCTGGTCTATAAAAATGTCACATGATCTAAGCCCTCAGGTGAACGCTGTAAAAATAAATAAATAAAAACTGTTCCATAACAACTGTTTTTTTGGTCACCTTGCATCATAAAGTGCAATAATGAATGATAAAAAAAAGCATATGTACCCAAAAATGGTACCAATAAAAATGTAAATTCTTTAAGCACAAAACGACCTCCCGCACAAGACGATCGGCATAAAAGTAAAAAAAAATAAGGCGTTCAGAAAATGGAGACACAAAAACATTATTTTTTTTCAAAAATGCTTTATTATATAAAACTGAAACAAAGAAAGTAGAAATATGTAATATCATTGCGTCCGTAACAACCTGCTCTATAAAAATAGCACATGATCTACCCTTTCAGAAGAATCTTGTAAAAAATAAAAACTGTTACCTTGCCTCACAAAAATGTAATATAGAGAAATTAAAACCCCAAAATAGTACCAATAAATCTGGCACATTATCCCCTAGTTTTTAAAATAGGGTCACTTTTTGGGAGTTTCTACTGTAGGGGTGTATCAGGGGGCTTCAAATGGGACATGGCATCTAAATACCAGTCCAGCAAAATGTTCCTTCCAAAAACCATATGGCACTCCTTTCCTTCTGCGCCCTGTCGTGTGCCCTTACATCAGTTTGCGACCACATGTGAGGTGTTTCTGTAAACCGCAGAATCAGGGTAATAAATATTGATTTTTGTTTGGCTGTTAACCCTCGATGTGTTAAAAAAAATGGATTAAAATGGAAAATCTGCCAAAAAAGTGAGATTTTATAATGTTATCTCCATTTTTCTTTAATTTTTGTGGAACACCTAAAGGGTTAACAAAGTTTGTAAAATCAATTTTGAGTAACTTGAGGGGTGTAGTTTCTGCAATGGTGTCATTTATAGAGGTTTCGACTATGTAAGCCTCACAAAGTGACTTCAGACCTGAACTGGTTCTTAAAAAGTGGGTTTTGGAAATTTTCTTAAAAAGTTTAAGAATTGCTTGAAAAATTCTAAGCTTTCTAACGCCCTAAAAAAATAAAATGACATTTACAAAATGATGCCAACATAAAGTAGACATATGGGAAATGTTAAGTAATAAATATTTTTTGAGGTAACACTTTCTGTTTTAAAAATAGAGAAATAAAAATTTATGGTATTTTTTTTAATTTTTTCATAAAAAGAGGTGAAATATATTGACTCAAATTTATGACTATCATAAAGTACAATGTGTCACGAGAAAACAGCCTCAAAATTGCCTGGATAAGTAAAAGCGCTCCAAAGTTATTACCACATAAAGTGATATACAGTGCATATAAAAAGTCTACACACTCCTGTTAAAATGTCCGTTTTTTTTGCTGTAAAAAAAAATGAGACAAAGATAAATAATTTCAGAACTTTTTCCACGTTTAATGTGACCTATAAACTGTACAACTCAATTGAAAAACAAACTGAAATATTTTAGGTAGAGGGAAGAAAAAATATTTAAAAAATTATGGTTGCATAAGTGTACACACCCTTAAACTAATACTTTGTTGAAACATCTTTAGATTTTATTACAGCACTCAGTCTTTTTGGGTATGAGTCTATCAGCATGGCACATTTTGACTTGGCAAGATTTTCCCACTCTTCTTTGCCAAAATACTACAAATCTGTCAGATTGTGAGGGCATCTCCTGTGTACAGCCCTCTTCATATAACAGATCAATCAAATTCAGGTCTGGGCTCTGGGTGGGCCATTCCAAAACTTGAATCTTCTTCTGTTGAAGCCATTCCTTTGTTGATTTGGATGTATGCTTTGGGTCGTTGTCATACTGAAAGATGACGTTCCTCTTTATTTTAATCTTTCTAGTAGTGTTGATCACGAATATTCAAATTTCAAATTTTTATCGCGAATATAGGTACTTCGAAAATTTGCGAATATTTCGAATATAGTGATATATATTCGTAATTTCGAATATTCGATTTTTTTTAAATCAGTACACATGATCCCTCCCTGCTTCTAGCTTGTGGGCCAAGGAGAAGGCTGCAGTATATTTGACTTTAGGAGTAGTGTTGTTTGCAAAAAAAAATTCTTACAACTATTAGACAAAGAAGATTATAGCACTATGTTAGCTAAATTGCTCTATATTCGCTATATTGCTATAACTTTGTTTTTTCGAATATTCGTTATATTCTAAAACAACTATATATAGCAATATAGCGAATATTCGAAAAAAACGAATATAGAGCAATTTAGCTAATATAGTGCTATAATCGTATCATCTGAAGGCAATCGTCTATGCTGTGAAGATACAAGATGTGCAGCACCTGAAACTACGGATATTGGAAGCCTGTTCTAGCATTTCTCCTGCGGTGTTGCTATCAGTGTGTGAAGAGTGGGAGAAGAGGGTTGCATTGACAATCCAACACAATGGGCAGCACATTGAACACATTTTATAAGTGGTCAGAAACTTGTAAATAACTCATGAAAGAATAAAGTTACATTAAAACCAAGCACACCATTGTTTTTCGTGTGAAATTCCCAATAAGTTTGATGTGTCACATAACCCTCTTCCTATTGAAAAAACAAAAGTTGGATTCAAAATGGCCAAATTCAAATGGGCCACCATGGTCACCACCCATCTTGAAAAGTTTCCCCCCCTTACATATACTAATGTGCCACAAACAGGAAGTTAATATCTCCAACCATTCCCATTTTATTAAGGTGTATCCATATAAATGGCCCACCCTGTAGAGCAATTTAGCTAATATAGTGCTATAATCTTTTTTTTTAATAGTTGTAATTTTTTTCCAATCTGAACTTCAGATAAGGAAAAAAATTACAACTATTAGACAAAGAAGATTATAGCACTATATTAGCTAAATTGCTCTATATTCGTTTTTTTTAGAATATTCGCTATATTGCTATATATTCTTGTTTTAGAATATTACGAATATTCAAAAAAACTAAGTTATTGCAATATAGCGAATATTCGGAAAAAAAAACGAATATAGAGCAATTTAGCTAATATAGTGCTATAATCTTTTTTTATAGTTGTAATTTTTTTCCAATCTGAACTTCAGATGAGAAAAAAATTACAACTATTAGACAAAGAAGATTATAGCACTATATTAGCAAAATTGCTCTATATTCATTTTTTTTTTTCCGAATATTCACTATATTGCTATATATTCTTGTTTTAGAATATTACGAATATTCGAAAAAACGAAGTTGTAGCAATATAGCGAATATTCAATAAAAAACGAATATAGAGCAATTTAGCTAATACAGTGCTATAATCTTCTTTGTCTAATAGTTGTAAGTTGAAAAATTCTCAATTAAAAATTTGTATTCCGAAAATTCGAATTTACGAAAATTTGCATATTACACAATCATTATCTTGCCGATTTTTCGAGTAAAAAAAAAGTAGAATATAGCGAATATTAGAATTTGCGAATATTCAACGAATATTCTACAAAATATTCGCGAAATATCGCAAATTCGAATATGACCCCTGCCGCTCATCACTATCAGTCACACACAGAAAGTGTCACAGCGGTGTATATGGCTGGTTAATATGACAGATTCTCAGCAAAATAGCTTTAGTTCAGCTACTTCTAAATGGGTACGGTCACACACAGATAGTGTCACAGCGGTGTATATGGGCTGGTTAATATGACAGATTCCCAGCAAAATAGATTTATTTCAGCTACTTGTAAATAGGTTCGGTCACACACAGATATTGTCACAGCGGTGTATATGGGCTGGTTAATATGACAGATTCCCAGCAAAATAGATTTCTTTCAGCTACTTCTAAATGGGTTCGGTCACACAGAGATAGTGTCACAGTGGTGTATATGGGCTGGTTAATATGACAGATTCTCAGCAAAATAGATTTAGTTCAGCTACTTCTATATGGGTTCAGTCACACACAGATAGGGTCACAGCGGTGTATATGGGCTGGTTAATATGACAGATTCCCAGCAAAATTGATTTCTTTCAGCTACTTCTAAATGGGTTCGGTCACAGACAGATAGTGTCACAGCGGTGTATATGGGCTGGTTAATATGACAGATTCCCAGCAAAATAGATTTCTTTCAGCTACTTTTAAATGGGTTCGGTCACACACAGATAGTGTCACAGCAGTGTATATGGGCTGGTTAATATGACAGATTCTAAGAAAAATAGCTTTAGTTCAGCTACTTATAAATAGGTTTGGTCACACACAGATAGTGTCACAGCGGTGTATATGGGCTGGTTAATATGACAGATTCTCAGCAAAATAGCTTTAGTTCAGCTACTTCTAAATGAGTACAGTCACACACAGATAGTGTCACAGCGGTGTATATGGGCTGGTTAATATGACAGATTCTCAGCAAAATAGCTTTAGTTCAGCTACTTCTAAATGAGTACAGTCACACACATATAGTGTCACAGCGGTGTATATGGGCTGGTTAATATGACAGATTCTTAGCAAAATAGTATAGTATATTTGTACGTATTTTATTTTATGTCAATTCACTACTTTGTCATTTACATTTTCTGGTGAAATTCACCAATTTTTGGGTGTATAGTACCACTGCTATACCTAGTAGACAGGTTAAACAAAAAAAAAATTGTCAGTTACATTTTCTGGTGAAATTCAATGATTTTTGGCTGTGATGTACCACTGATATAATAAATAAATAAATTGTCTGTTTCATTTTCGGGTGAAATTCACCAATTTTTGGCTGTGACGTACCAATGCTATACCTAGTAGACGGGTAAAAAAAAAAAATTGTCTGTTTCATTTTCGGGTTAAATTCAACAATTTTTGGATGTGAAGTACCACTGCTATACCTAGTTTACAGCTTAATAAATTTCAATAATTTTCCTGTTACATTCTTGGGTTCACATTATACATTTTTAGATGTGAATAAACCTCTGCTCTGCATAGGTGACAGGGAATAAAATTTCAGAAATTCTTCTTTAATTTCCACCTCCTTTGATTCAATGCTTAAACTTTGTTGTCCCACATTTCCGCTTTACTCTTTTGGCCAACATTTGCTCTTCAGTACTTTGTCCCACATTTCCGTTTTTCTCTTTTGGCCCACATCTGGGCTTCTGTAATTTGAACCACATTTTAGCTTCAATAATTTTTCCCATAATTCCGCTTTACTCTTCTGGCCCACATTTGGGCTTCTGTAATTCATCCCAAATTTTTGCCTCAATAATTTTTCCCATAATTCCGCTTTACTCTTCTGGCCCACATTTGGGCTTCTGTAATTTGTCCCAAATTTTCGCCTCAATAATTTTTCCCATAATTCCGCTTTACTCTTCTGCCCCACATTTGGCCTTCTGCAATTTATCCCACATTTGCGATTTAAGAGCTTTTCCTACATTTCCGCTTGATCCCAATTTTTTTAAATAAATTTATCTCCCTTAAATTTGGTCTCTTTTTCTTACGCTCCCTCTCTGGCGTGGAACCCTGATTCGCTGATAACCGTGATCAACATGGTAGGCTCAGAAGAGAACATTGAAAGTTGATAGAGAAGATATCCAAATGGATGGTGGATGTCACTGGGGCACCTCTACATAGGTGACAGGAACATATATTTAAAAAAATCGTCAATTACATTGTCAGGTGACATTTTTTTAATTTTGCTGGATAGAAACCCCTGCTCTGCATAGTTGACAGGGAATAAAATGTAATAAATTCTTCAGTAATTAATGTGCGCCACATCCTTTCATTTAATGCTTAAACTTTAAAAAGTTGTCACACTTTTATGCTTTAATAATTTGTCCCATAATTCCACTCTATAATTTAAAATATGAAAAAATGTATCCTCCCTTGGATGTGGTCTCTCTTTCTCATGCTCCCTCTCTGGCCTGGAACCCTGATACCCCGCCACCCGTGATCACCATGGTAGGCGCAGAAAAGAACATCGAAAGTTGATAGAGCAGATATTAAATTGGATTGTGAACATCACGGAGACGTGCAACATGGTGCGGCAGTAAGTGTAAACACGCCTACACGAACTGACTGACAGGGGTCAGACCCTGCAACTTCTGGGTCTCCAAATTGGGCACATGGCCTGAGCTTGCCCTTTACCACTTGGAGGTGCTGGCCTGCCCTGCAGCCAGTGTATTGTCTGAACGTGTGTTTAGCACGACTGCAAGGGGTTATTACAAGTTATATTTCCCAATGTTTTGGGGTGTACCCTAATTTAAAAAAATAAAAATAAATTTAAAACCAAAAAGCAATGTAGGCTACCTCCTCCTCCACTGCCGCTTCCACCTACACTGCCACATCCACCACTTTCTCAACCTCCTACTCCATATGGACCTCGTCCTCCTAGATTAAGATTATTATTTTTTATTTTTACGTATTTTAAGTGATTTCCCTATTCACATTTGTTTGCAGAGCACTTGCCATGCTCTTAACCACATTTTGATGCCATTTGCAGCCCTGTTTTTTCCGAAGTTCGTCCGAACCCGTCGAACCCGAACATCCAGGTGTCCGCTCAACTCTACTAATAAGCCCTTTTTCTTTTTCCCCACTAATACACTGCAAAAAAAGGCTTTGGAACATATACCTGTTCTAAAGCTAATATTTTTTTTTTGCCACTAATTCTCGCCAAAAAGGGCTGTGATTTTTTCACTTCAACAGACAATGGCTAATAAGCCCATTTTCTTTTCCCCACTAATACACGCCAAAAAGGACTTTAGAACATACGTATAACTGCAGCAGTGAACAGCAAATAATACTTTTTTTGCCACTAATACACTCCAAAAAGGGCTTTAATTTTCCCACTTCATGACACAACGGCTAATAAGCCCTTTTTCTTTTTCCCCACCAATACACGTCAAAAAAAGGCTTTAGAACATATACCTGTGGCTGTGAACGGAAAATAAAGTTTTTTTTTGCCACTAATACACGACAAAAAGGGCTGTAATTTTCTCACTAGAGTTAAGCGGTCACCTGGATGTTTAAGTTCGACGGGTTAGGCCGAACTTCGCAAAAAAAATCGAGTTCGGGACCCGAACTTGACCCTGAACCCAAACCCCATTGAAGTCAATGGGGACCTGAACTTTGGAGCACTAAAATGGCTCTAAAAAAGTCATGGAAAGGGCTAGAGGGCTGCAAAAGGCAGCAAAATGTGGTTAAGAGCATGGAAAGTGCTCTGCTAACAAATGTGGATAGGGAAATTACTTCAAATAACATAAAATACGTATAAATAAAAAATAATAATCTTGATCTAGTAGCAGGAGGTCCATATGGAGTAGTAGGTGGAAGCGGCGGTGGAGGAGGACAAGGTAGCCAACACTGGTTTTTGGTTTTTATTTTATTTTATTATTTTATTTTAGTTCAAATTTGGGTAGACCCCAAAACATTGGGAAATATAAAAAATAAAACAAAGAGAAAATGAGCTGGAGTACAACAATGGCTGGGTGAGGCATACATGTCTATTCTGCACAAGGTATGGACAAGTCCTGTGGTACATTTTAATGAACGCGAGCTTGTCCACATTGGCTGTGGACAGGCGGTTGCGCTTCTCTTTGATAACCCCCTCCTGCCGTGCTAAACAAACGTTCAGACAATACACTGGCTGCAGGGCAGGCCAGCACCTCCAAGGCGTAAAGGGCAAGCTCAGGCCATGTGCACCAATTTGGAGAACCAGAAGTTGAAGGGGACAGACCCATCAGTCAGTAGGTGTTGGCGTGTGCACACATACTGCTCCACCATGTTGCACGTCCCCGTGACGGCCTTGATACAATTGGATATCTTCCCTATCAACTTTCGATGTTCTTACATGCGCCTACCATGGTGATCATGGGTAACGGGTAATCAGGGTTTCATGCCGGAGAGGGAGTCTGAGAAAGGGATACCACATCCAAGGGAGGTCAATGGATGAAATGTGATCAAGCGGAAATGTGGGACAAGTTATTCAAGCAGAAGCATCCAAGAAAAGGGGGGACGCGCGGTAATTACCCACTCCCGACTCGGGGAGGTAGTGACGATAAATAACAATACAGGACTCTTAAGATGCCCTGTTATTGGAATGATTAATAAAAGATTACAGGGAATGTCACTGCAGTATTTTGGATTAGGAAACGTTAGACAGGAGAGGCCCTACTGCCGCTTTGTTGACTCTAGATAACTTCTGCCTAATCGCACATCCTCGTGATGGCATTGATCCAATTGGATATCTTCCCTATCAACTTTCGATGTTCTTTTATGTGCCTACCATGGTGATCACGGGTAACGGGGAATCAGGGTTCCATGCCGGAGAGGGAGCCTGAGAAAGGGATACCCCATCTAAGCGAGGTTAATGGATGAAACGTGATCGAGCTGAAATGTGGGACAAGTTGTTAAAGAGGAAGGATCGAATGAAATTTCGGTCCCTGTCTCCTATGCAGAGCAGGGGTTTTTCATCAGCAAAAATGGGTTAATGTCACCCACCAATGGAACAGACGATTTTTAAAAATTTCTGTCCCTGTCAACTATGCAGAGCAGGGGTTTATTCATGGCAAAACTGGGTTCATGTCACCCACCAATTGAACAGACGATTTTACAAAAATTAGGTCCCTGTCACCTATGCAGAACAGGGGTTTGTATACGGCACAAATTGTAAAAATGTCACCTGAGAATGTAACAGATGTTTTATTTTTAATTTAGGTCCCTGTCACCAATGCAGAGAAGGGGTTTATTCACAGCAAAAATGGTAAAATGTCACCCAAGAATGTAACAGACGCTTTTGCACCCTGCCCACTCTTTTGCTGTGCTGGTGCATCTGTGCGATCACCGCCTCTTCCTCCAAACTGCACACGTCACTCGTATGACCTTGATTCCATGTGGGGACTAGTACCTCATCATCCTCCACATCATCTTCCACCCAATCTTTAACCCTGCCCTCCTTGTCGGTCTGCAGACTACAGAAAGCCGCAGCAGTTGGCACCTATGTTTCATCATCATTAGTGATGAGCGGCAGGGGCAATATTCGAATTTGCGATATTTTGCAAATATTTTATGCGAATATTCGCCATATATTCGAGAATTCGCGAATTTGTGATTTTCAGGCATTATTTTCTTGATTGCATAAAAATCGCATAAAAATTTGCAGAAACTGGTATTCGCTATTACGAATATATTTTGTGATATTCTAAATATTCGCGAATTATCAAAGTGCCGATATCCGCAATTAAAATTCGCAATTCGAATATTCGTGATCAACACTAGTCATCATCAGAGACGTGCTGCGCTGGTCTTCCCATGTCCTCATCCTGAAACATAAGTGGTTGGGCATCAGTGCACTCAATCTCTTCTGGGCTATGTGGATGGCCCACGGAAACCCTGCCAGCAGAGTCATCAAAAAACAGAAGAGACTGCTGTGTGACTTGGGGCTCAGACTGCTTGCCTGATTTGCAAGGAGGTGAGTTGAAAGACAGATGGTCATGGGCTGTAGGTGCCAACTCTGATCTTTCAGCAGAGGACTGGGTGGGAGACAATGTGAAGGAACTGGAGGCACTGTCAGCCACCCAATCTACTATCGCCTGTACTTGTTCTGGCCTCACCATTCGTAGAGCCGCATTCAGCCCTACCAAATAACGCTGAAGATTCTGTCGCCTACTCGCACCTGAGGAAGGTGTTTCACTTGTGCGTGTAGCTGGCACAGATCGACCACCTTCTCTCCCTGCAACAGGAGCTCCACCAACACCAGCAGCACAACGACCAGGGCCATGTCCCTTATTTGATACTCTCCACATTTTTCGCGTTCACCCACCAAACTAACAGATGGTTTATGTCAGGCGACAATGTAACCGCCAATAGTCAACAATTAAGTTCACTGACAGTAAGGCAGTGCCGGTGTAATAAAGAGGAAATATTAATTGAGGTCACACAATAGTGTGACAGGCAAATTTTATACAATTACTTCATAGTAACATAGTACATTAGGCCGAAAAATGACATTTGTCCATCCAGTTCGGCCTGTCATCCTGCAAGTTGATCCAGAGGAAGGCAAAAAAAAAAACTGTGAGGTAGAAGCCAATTTTCCTCACTTTAGGGGAATAAAAAATTCCTTCCCGACTCCAATAAGGCAATCAGAATAACTCCCTAGATCAGCGACCCCTCTCTAGTAGCCATAGCCTGTAATATTATTACACTCAAGAAATACATCCAGGCCCCTCTTGAATTCCTTTATTGTACTCACATCACCACCTCCTCAGGCAGAGAGTTCCATAGTCTCACTGCTCTTACAATAAAGAATCCTCTTTTATGTTTGTGTACAAACCTTCTTTCCTCCAAACGCAGAGGATGTCCCCTCGTCACAGTTACAGTCCTGGGGATAAATAGATGATGGGACAGATCTCTGTACTAACCCCTGATATATTTATACATAGTAATTAGATCTCCCCTCAGTCATCTTTTTTCTAAAGTGAATAACCCTAATTTTGATAATCTTTCAGGGTATCTTTCATGGTCACAAAAAAATTAGAATTTGTCAACCAACAATGTAACAGCAGTATTGACTGGTTATATTGGACTGTCAGAAAGGCAGCACAGGCCGCAAATGTAGTATCTAGCACAAAATGGGTGTTTTTTTTAAAACCACAATATGACAACAGTATTTAACGCTTGTATTGGACTCTCAGAAATTCAGCAAAGGCCGCAAATGTAGTATCTTAGGCAGTGGCTGAGGTGAGGTTTGTAGTCAATGAAGTATATTCAGACTGGAACGCACACCGACCCCGCGACCGGAAGCAGGGAAACACATGAGCGCTGATTGGAGGAGCCCTGTGGAGGGGATGGACTGAGGGAAGGAGCTTACCCGTCCTGGAGACGCGTACAGGCGGTGTACAAGCGGCGGATGACTCGGACTGCAGTAGTGAAAGCGAGTTTTTTTGTTTTTTTTTTTAAAGGAGACCAGTCTGAGTGAATATGAACCAGGATTAAAGAAGACCAAAAAAAAAAAAAATCTCCCTGAGGTGAACAGAAAAGTAGGCCTATGGAATGTAACAGACCACGAAGAAAGAAACGTAAGCCTGAAAAGAACGCCGTTATGTTTGTCGGGAGAGAGGTACCAGAGCGGTGGGTGCAGACTGCCCCGGTGAGATTATTGAGTAAAACCATGACGTAGCAATGAACAGGAGAATGCATCTTTGAGTGGAAGCAGAGTACAACACATGATGTAACAACAAATGGGGCTTTGGATGCGAGTGGTACCTAAAAAACATGGTATGGGCACAGCTCTGAGTATGGGAATGGAGTATAGGACAAGATGTAAAAGCAGACATGCGGACGCAGCTTTGGATGTGAACGGAATATTAACTTGATGTGACAGCAGACATGGAAAGAACCTGTAGACGTGTGAACGCAGGTCTGGGTGTGAGTAGAGTAAACCTTATTTATCGATAGATGGATGAATGCAACTCTGGTCGAGGGTGGAGTGAAAAAATGATTTGACAGCGTAGTGTGAATGCACCTCTGGGTGTGGCCGAGAATGAAATTGGTAGAACAGAAGCTCTAAATGTGAGTGGAGCATAAACATGATGTAACGGTGAAAGTGAATGCAGCTCCGAAACGAGCCTAGTATGAACATGTTGTGACAGCGGACGTGTAAACACAGCTCTCACAGTGAGCAGAGCAAACATGGTATATCAGTCGACGCATGAAGGCAGCTCTGGTTGAGAGTGGAGCAAGGTGTGAACACCAGGGTGGTGCGTCTAGAGAATAAAAACGGAGTAACAGTAGCAGCTGTAAGCCGAGTACACAACATGTAATAACAGGCGTGTAATACGGATCCGGCTGTCGGCTGGGTACGGAATGAGATGTAACAGCCAACAGGTGACCGCAGCTTGAATGTGAGACCAATCTGAGTGAATACGAACCAAGAGTAGGAAAGTGCTGGACAGTAAAGACGTGCGGATGCAGCATAAGACATGAAATAAAAGCCGAAAGTGTAAATGCCGCTCAGGAGAACAGCAGAGCATAAAAGTGCGGCAGGGTTTGTAAGTACATGGAGCAGTGAAATACGTGAAGTCTAAGGATGGTGGTAGCGGGGGGAGGGGGAGACACAAAACCAAGTTGAAAAGAAATAGAAGTATTTAGCCCCAACGAGCAAACCTGAGGTAGCAGATTCTGAGGCGAAGCCTCCCGTTTGCTAGCAAAGTCGGTTCCGACCGGCCAGGAGAGACGGCCCCGGCCCAACCTACTTACGTAGTATGGCGCGTGCATGCTACGGTAGCAGAGAGCAAAACAACAAGCTCTATTCTGGCTCCATACTGCAAAGAAAGACTCCTACCACCAGAGAACCTAGTTTGCTAATGACACCCAGCAGCAGCTGTGCACCTGAGAACCCACGCCTGTGAGTGAGGCTGTGGCTCGTATATGAAGAGCCTCCGCTCCTCCCACAAATGCAGGCTGACTAATCAGCCTTACCAACTTATCGCAATTAATATGCGATTTAAATAATCGCCTATTGCGATTTTAACTTAAGGTAACTTTCCTATTGGTTTGATATCTAGAATTAGCGAAGATGACGAATATGACAAATGTATTTATCATATTCCTCAAACCGAAGATAACAAAGTATTCTCCATCTTAGTTTTAGCTCCATATTCGTCAACTTCGCTAATTCTAGCAATCAAATAGGAAAGTTGACTAGAGACAGCTAAGTTTTTAATTCGCTATGCAATAATATTACTTTGCTTTTATTTTAATAAATAAAATAATTATAATACTTGATATTAGGCCTCTTTCACACAACCGTTTTATTTTTCCATTTGCGGGCGTTTTTTTGCGTTCTGTATACAGTCATTCATTCCAATGGTTCTGCAAAAAAAACGGTATGTACTCCGTATACATTCTGTATTTCCGTTGTTCCGTTGAAACATAGAACATGCCCTATTATTGCCCGCAAATCACGTTCCGTGGCTCCATTCAAGTCAATGGGTCCGCAAAAAAAACGGAACACATACGGAATGTACTTTGTATGTGTTCCGTATCCGTTCCGTTTTTGCGGAACCATGCATTGAAAATGTTATGCCCAGCCCAATTTTTTCTATGTAATTACTGTATACTGTATATGCCATACGGAAAACGGAACAGAAACGCAATGGAAACAAAAAAAATGGAACAACGGATCCATGAAAAACGGACCGCAAAATACTGAAAAAGCCATACGGTCGTGTGAAAGAGGCTTTAAATGGCAGTGACTGGTGGCTGAGACGGCTGGCACTGACTTGTGGCTGAGACTGCTGGCATTAACTGGTGGCTCTGTCACTACCAGAGCTTTGAGACGTTCTCACAGCTCTGTTTCTCCACCCCAGTGATGATGTCACTACTAGAGCTTGGAGGAGTTCCCTCTGCTCTGTTTCTCCGCCCCTGTGTTGAGGTCTTTACTTCCTCCCAGCTGTCCCTCCTGTGTTTGATTTCTCTGCCTTTAAATCACCCCTCCTCCTTTGTAGGGTGTGAATTATACTTTTCATTTGAGCTGTATCTCTCGCTTGAGTATCTTCACTTGTGTGTTATCTTTCTATGGACCTGAGTTCTGCTGAAGCAAGTACTTCGGATAGTGTCTGCTGACTTTGGATCTGTCTTCACTGCTGCTGCTGCAGCTCCTTCAGTTAAGTGTGCAGACATTGTGTGTTTCTGTTTGTTTTCTGACTGGATCCGATACGACCCCGGTTCCGTCCATATTCTGAGCAGGGCACCGGTGGCCGTGCCCCTTCCACTATTGTAGGGGTTACAGTGGTCATCAGCCTTAGGTACGTGGGCATGTCTCGATCCACCATTTGGATCTGGACATGTGCTTAGCAGCATAGGGAGAGCTTTTAGGGTCTGACAGGGGTCACCCTTTATCCTCCCTAGTTTGGGTCCGGTCAGTAGCTTATTCACTGTGTATGCTCTTGTTGCTCACATACAGACGTGACATTATAATCCACCATTCTCTGAGGATTAAATCCTCCTTTATCAGGGGCAAGTCGACCTAGCTGCATGGGCTCCTCCTCAGAGGGGACCGAGACAGGATGAGGCCCCTGCACACTGAATGAGTCCACACCACTGCCCCTATACTGACAATGGCTGGACAGAGAGGTCTCGTTTCTTTCTCTTATACGCCTGTCAAGGCGTACCGCCAATGACATGGCAGACTCTAAGGACGTTGGTCTCTCATGGAAAGCAAACGCATCTTTCAATCTCTATGAGAGACCATGACAGAACTGACTCCGGAGTGCAGCATCATTCCAACCTGAATCAGCTGCCCATCTCCGAAATTCAGAACAATAAAGCTCCGCAGACAGTTTGTTCTGGCATAAAAAACGTAAGTTGGATTCAGCCAGAGCAACACGATCCGGGTCATCATATATCTGCCCCAGGGCCACAACAAATCTTTCCACTGATCGAAAGGGAGTCGGGTTCAGATCCCCGAACCCGGAGCGGTGGAGACGGGTGCCCCTTCTTCTCCCCTCCCTCCCCGTCGCAGGGCGGGGGAGGCGGCGGGAGGGCGTCCAGTGCGGCAACGCGACCGATCCCGGAGAAGCCGGCGGGAGCCCCGGAGAGAGTTCTCTTTTCTTTGTGAAGGGCAGGGCGCCCTGGAATGGGTTCGCCCCGAGAGAGGGGCCCGCGCCTTGGAAAGCGTTGCGGTTCCGGCGGCGTCCGGTGAGCTCTCGCTGGCCCTTGAAAATCTGGGGGAGATGGTGTAAATCTCGCGCCGGGCCGTACCCATAACAACAGTTGAACATGGGTCAGTCGGTCCTAAGAGATGGGCGAGCGCCGTTCGGAAGGGACGGGCGATGGCCTCCGTCGCCCTCGGCCGATCGAAAGGGAGTTGTTGGCCATCAAGTTGGCTTTCGAGGAATGGCGCCATTGGTTGGAGGGGGGCAGGCACCCTATCACCGTTTTTACCGACCATAAGAATCTGGCGTACTTAGAGTCGGCCAAGCGTATGAATCCAAGACAGGCCAGATGGTCTCTGTTCTTCTCCAGATTCAATTTTGTCGTTACATTCCGCCCTGGGATCAAAAATGTGAAAGCTGATGCTCTCTCTCGCTGTTTTCCGGGAGGAGGAAACTCCGAGGACGCGGGTCCCATTTTGGCGGAGGGGGTAGTTGTTTCTGCTCTGTATTCTGATTTGGAGGCCGAGGTCCAGGCTGCCCAGACTGAGGCACCTGCCCGTTGTCCTTCTGGGAAGTTGTTTGTGCCTCCTGAGTTACATCACAAACTCTTCAAGGAGCATCATGATACTGTTCTTGCTGGTCACCCCGGGAGTAGAGCAACGGTAGATCTCATTGCTCTGAGATTTTGGTGGCCGGCTCTTCGTAAGTCGGTGGAGGGTTTTGTGGCTGCTTGTGAGACGTGCGCTCGCGCGAAGGTCCCTCGTTCACGGCCTTCAGGTCCCCTTCTCCCGTTACCCATACCTTCCCGTCCTTGGACACACCTGTCCATGGACTTTATCACGGATCTTCCTCGTTCCTCAGGGAAGTCGGTGATCCTGGTGGTGGTGGACCGTTTTAGCAAGATGGCTCATTTCGTACCCTTCCCTGGTTTACCCAATGCTAAAACGTTGGCGCAAGCTTTTGTCGACCATATTCTTAAATTGCATGGCATTCCCTCTGATATTGTTTCCGATAGAGGCACGCAGTTTGTGTCCAGATTCTGGAAGGCTTTCTGTTCTCGCCTGGGGGTTCGGCTGTCCTGCTCTTCTGCTTTTCACCCGCAGTCGAATGGTCAGACTGAACGTGTCAAACAGAATCTGGAGACATATTTGCGCTGTTTTGTGGCAGAGAACCAGGAGGATTGGAGTTCATTTCTCCCTCTGGCTGAGTTTGCTCTGAACAACCGTCGTCAGGAATCTTCTGATAAGTCACCATTCTTTGGTGCATATGGGTTCCATCCGCAGTTTGGGACATTCTCGGGAGGGGCTCCTTCTGGTTTGCCTGAGGAGGAGAGATTTTCCTTGTTTTTGTCTACCATTTGGCAAAAGATTCAGAGTAATCTTAATAAGATGAGTGAGAAATATAAGCGTGTGGCTGATAAGAGACGTGTGCCTGGTCCGGACCTGAATGTGGGTGATCTGGTGTGGTTGTCTACAAGAAATATTAAACTGAAGGTTGCCTCCTGGAAATTGGGTCCCAAGTTTATTGGGCATTATAAAATCTTGTCAGTTGTCAATCCTGTTGCCTTCCGTCTTGATCTTCCACGGGTTTGGAAGATACATAATGTATTTCACAGATCTCTCTTAAAACCATATGTTCAGCCCACGGTACCCTCCTCTTTGCCTCCTCCTCCGATTTTGGTTGATGGCAATCTGGAGTTTGAGGTTTCCAGAATTGTGGACTCTCGCATTGTCCGCGGTTCTCTTCAGTACCTCGTTCATTGGAAGGGTTATGGTCCTGAGGAGAGGATGTGGGTCCCGGTGTCGGACATTAAAGCCACTCGCCTCATCAGGGCATTTCATAGGGCTCATCCTGAGAAGGTGGGTCCTGGGTGTCCGGAGTCCACCCGTAGAGGGGGGGTACTGTCACTACCAGAGCTTTGAGACGTTCTCACAGCTCTGTTTCTCCACTCATGTGATGATGTCACTACTAGAGCTTGGAGGAGTTCCCTCTGCTCTGTTTCTCGCCCCTGTGTTGAGGTCTTTACTTCCTCCCAGCTGTCCCTCCTGTGTTTGATTTCTATGCCTCCTCCTTTGTAGGGTGTGGATTATACTTTTCATTTGAGCTGTATCTCTCGCTTGAGTATCTTCACTTGTGTGTTATCTTTCTATGGACCTGAGTTCTGCTGAAGCAAGTACTTCGGATAGTGTCTGCTGACTTTGGCTCTGTCTTCACTGCTGCTGCAGCTCCTTCAGTTAAGTGTGCAGACATTGTGTGTTTCTGTTTGTTTTCTGACTGGATCCGAGGCGACCCCGGTTCCGTCCATATTCTGAGCAGGGCACCGGTGGCCGTGCCCCTTCCACTATTGTAGGGGTTACAGTGGTCATCAGCCTTAGGTACGCGGGCATGTCTCGATCCACCATTTGGATCTGGACATGTGCTTAGCAGCATAGGGAGAGCTTTTAGGGTCTGACAGGGGTCACCCTTTATCCTCCCTAGTTTGGGTCCGGTCAGTAGCTTATTCACTGTGTATGCTCTTGTTGCTCACATACAGACGTGACAGGCTGAGACTGCTGGCACTAACTGGTGTCTGAGACTGCTAGCACTAACTGGTGACTGAGACTGCTGGCACTAACTTGTGGCTGAGACTGCTGGCACTGTGACTGATGATGTGGCTGGTGGCACTGACTGATGGCTGAAACAGCTGGCACTGACTGGTTGCTGAGACTGCTGGCACTGTGACTGGTGCCTGTGGCTGGTGGCACTGTGACTGGTGGCACTGACTGATGGCTGAGACGGCTGGCACTGACTGGTGGCTGAGACTGCTGGCACTGTGACTGGTGCCTGTGATTGATGGCACTGTGACTGGTGCCTGTGACTGATGGCTGAGACTGCTGGTACTGTGACTGGAGGCTGTGGCTGGTGGCACTGACTGATGGCTGAAACTGCTGGCAGCGGCTGCTGTCTATGGCTGAGAGTGCTGGGACTGTGCGGCTGTATGATGCACGAACAGTAATGGTGGCGCTCCGACGTGGAGAGCACACCATAACCTGCGAGCGGCGACGATTTTCCTGGCCGGCACGCAGGTGCAGGCGGCATGCGGAGCGTCGTGTGATGATTGGTCGGTGCGCCGTGCGTGCTGGTGTGGGCGGCGCGGTTGCGTGTGGGGCGGTGGTGATTGGGCGGCACGTGCACAGTTCAATTATCGCCACACACGCACGGACACACAGCCGTGAGCATGCACACAGGGCTTTTATTATAGTAGATATATATCCTCTATAATAAAGTCCCTGTGTGCGTGTGCGACCGTGCGTGTGTGACGATTAGTTAAGTGCGCATGCGCGGCGGCCAATCAACACACGGCACTCTGCATGCACCGCCCACCCCTGCGCATCGGCCCGCTGCTGTGCTCAGCTCCACCGTGCCTGCTCCTACCCCTCCGACTTCCTCTGCAGCTGACTGACACCCCGAGATCTGGGCCCAACAACTGCTGCCTGCCACAACGTATCCTACACCGACACCCTTACGCACTGCCCACACCTGCGCACCTGGCAGAGAGTGGCCCGTACCTGCTGCAGCATTGCATCCTGGAGTTCATAGAACTCCCAAAGAGCCTGGGAGGACAAAGCTGGGAGCACTGGGGATGGGGACTTCCGATTCTGGACCCCGGGTGTCTGTTAGCACAGGGGGCACATGTTAGTCCCCGCAGCGGCCCCTTCCTACTCGCTCCAATCTCACCCTTACCCCGCCCACCAAAGTCAGGAAATGGCCGCACAGTAGCAAGTGAGGGAAGCTATCACAGACAGAGAGCATTACACATGTATTACACTCCAACCCCCATCATTGTACACATATTACACTCCAACCCCCATCATTACACTACAGCCCTCATTGGAGTGTAATGATGGGCATTGGAGTGTAATATGTGTGTAATGATGGGGGTTGGAGTGTAATATGTGTGTAATGATGGGGATTGGAGTGTAATATGTGTGTAATGATGGGGGTTGGAGTGTAATATGTGTGTAATGATGGGGGTTGGAGTGTACTATGTGAATAATGATGGGGATCCTGGGGTGTAAGGCGTCTTCAGATGAAGCTGGAGGGGAAGGAGGAGTCACAGCGGAGCTGGACGCAGGTGCGGGCGGCGTGTGGAGCGCTGTGTGCTGATAGGTCCCCGCGCCACACATGCCCAGTATAACAAACGGCACACACACACGGACACAGGGCACTCACACAGGGATTTTATTATGTAGGATTACACTCCAGCCCCCATCACATAAAATCCCTGTGTGAGTGCCCTGCGTCTGTGTGCCGTTTGTTATAGTGGGCATGCGTGGCGCAGGGACCCATCAGCATCATTATACCCCCATCATTATACACTCCAACCCCCATCATTACACACATATTACACTCCAATGAGGACTGTAGTGTAATGATGGGGGTTGGAGTATAATATGTGTACAATGATGGGGGTTGAAGTATAATATGATGGAGGTTGGAGTGTAATATGTATACAGTACAATGTATTTCCTCCTCTATCCCCCTCTATCTCTACAATATATTCCCTGTAGCCCCCTCCCTAACTCTCTCTAATGTCATGGCCGGAGTGTACAGATGCAGTCAGAGTAATAGGGGGAGGAAGGGGGCAGGGAAGTTTCCCCGCGTCAGCTGCCTGCAGCATCAGGATGACAGGGGACGGCACATAGGGATGGATGTGGCCTCTCACCTCCACTCACAGAGACTGCCGCCGGACGCACATGTATGGGCGCTGCAGGCGGTGTCCGTACGTGCGTGCCGATTGGCCAGCGCGCCCCGCATGCGCACTTAACAAATCGGTAGCACGCACGGACGCGCACGTACATAGAGATTTTATTATATAGGATTCTATTTCTAAAAAAAAAAGCAAAGTAATATAATCGCATAGCGAATTAAACACAGCTGTCTCTATAGTCAACTTTCCTATTTGATTGCTAGAATTAGCGAAGTTGACAAATATGGAGCTAAAACGAAGATGGAGAATACTTTGTTATCTTCGTTTTGAGGAATATGACGAATACATTCGTCATCTTCGCTAATTCTACCAAGCCAACTATAATAGGTCTAAGTTGAAATCGCAATGCAATTACTTCAAGTTATATTAATCGCATTGCGATTTTAACTTAATTCTCACATCCGACAATACATTCTAGCATGGAGGTGTTCCCAGGGTGATGGGGACGCTCCATGAGCACGGAAGTCGGCAGAAGTGGCAACGGGCACTGACTGGAGCAGCCAGGAAGCCAGGAATCCTCAGGACAGGTAAGAACTACTTTTGGGAAGTGGGAAAGAAAAATATATAACAAAAAAAAAAAAATGAATATTTGAAATAGTGAATTTATAGTGCTATATTCGAAATATTTGCGAATTAGCAAAGTGCCGATATTCGCAAAAAAAATGTGCTATTTGAATAGCTACTATTTATAGGGCTGTGACATCACAGGGCTGGCTGGCTGCTGATTGGCTGCATGCATGGCATTGTGGGTGATCCTTCAAGTTCCTTGCTCCATGGCCTAACATGTGCAGCAGCAATTTTAGGAAAAAAATGTGATTCGTTATAACGAAGTGTGAGGAAATTCGGAGTGAATCAAATTTTTCCTGAAATTCGGATCGAATTCTACTTTGTCAACTTCGATTTGCTCATTTCTAATCACAAACTATTCACTTTGGAAGGGATTCTTTCTTCAATAGTGTGCTTCATATCTTATTTGTGTCCTATAAAAATACAGATACCATACATATAAACTATGATACAAGATAAAATTTATCTATGACGATTAAATAACTCTAATGTATAATTGGAAAACATTGTTCAGTTAATTAACTCTTATTCTTTTTTATATTTTCAATTTCCTGGCAGATTTTTAATCACTAGAATGTTTAAAACCTTTACCAGTTTTATCTAAAAGTTCTCTGGAGGTTTATCAAATTATTATGACATGATTCAGTTGTCTGTGCACTCATTTAGCTTAGCAATCATTTGGTTGTATAATGAGTACATAAGGGACAATACAAAAATTTAATAACCTGTACTTCAACAAAATAACCATCCCAGTAGTAGAAATGCTCATATTGTAGAAGACCGAAGATCTTGTAATATTTATTAATGTTTTGATTAGTTTGTGAATTAAAATGCAAAATAAATTTAAGACCTTTCACATAAAATTCATATAATAAACATAAAACATACAATTTTCAGTTCATTGTAGGCCATTTTTTACATTGCATTTATACACAAATAACTTTTAAGTAAGTGGTACATCTAAAAAACGGAAATGATGTGTGCCAAGAGAAAGTAGAAACTGTCTTTTGTAATTATATGGGAAATTTAGCTTCATGCAAATCTGCATTGATTCACTTTAAACTATAACTATAAACCAGTTATAGTTATATAAACTATATCTCAGCAAAGTGAAAAAATATATACGTTTTACACCAGAAAGTAGGAAAAAGAAGAGGTATAGCCTAAAACTTTTAATAGGGTTCATTATTACTAATGGAAAAAATGCTGACACAAGATGATTAGTGATGATCGAGCACCAAAGTATTTGGGTATTCGGGTGTTCGGCCTGAAAATATTGCTATATTCATGTGCTCGACCAAGCACCCGAGTATAATGGAAGTCAATCGGAGACAACCAGGCACCACCTGCTCTGAAGAGGGGAGGGTGCCTGGTCCATTGGAAAAGGTCAGAAAGTGACAGAAACACCACCAAAATGGACCGGGAACAGCACGGGGACGATGTCTGGATGCATCTTGGACTCCCAGGTCGCTGCTGGGAACCATGTTGTCCGAGTTGTACGCCACTTTTACAGACTGACAAAAATACGCACAAAACCCCCCAAAAAATTTTTACAGGAAAAATTGTTAGGAAACATTCTTTCCTGTATATTCAATTGTATATAAAGTGCAAGTACTGCAAAAAATTACAAGCAATAGGCACTCTGAAAAAGCCTGTATATCATAAAAAAAGGGCCTCATTCACATTGTGGTACAATTGTTCAGGTAGTGGGACTCCTACACTCATAAAGCCTATACACTAAGTAAAAGGACTGCCAAAAATGACAAGGAACCGGCACTACAATACACCCTTTATTACACATAAACGAGGGCATTATACACACACCTGAAAAATTATGTTTGGTGGCCTGCTGGTGACCCTCAAAAATATTTGGAGCAAGGGCTTGCTAATCTGACCATCCAAAACATGAGGGGCGAGGGCCTGCTGCTGATGTGACCCTCTAAAACATTAGGGGTGAGGGCATGCTGGTGAGCTGACGCTCTAAAACATTATATGCGAGTGCCTGCTGGTGAGCTGATGCTCTAAAACATTATATGCGAGTGCATGCTGTTCAGCTGATGCTCTAAAACACTATATGTGAGTGCCTGCAGGTGAGCTGATGCTCTAAAACATTATATGCGAGTGCCTGCAGGTGAGCTGACGCTCTAAAACATTATATAGAAACATAGAATGTGTCAGCAGATAAGAATTTGTTGTTAGGTGACTGAGTTTAATTGATTATCTGTTAAAACTGATATAGTCATACCAAGAGGTCTGTACATAGACCAATTTCTAGACAGTTTTCTAAATTGTTATCTTGATTGGTAACCTTTATTTTTTCCTTTACCTGTTCTTCCATTTACCTTTCCTTCCTTTCCCCCTCCCTCCCTCCTTCCTTCCCCTCCCTTTCCATGTTTGTCAAATTTTGTTTGTTTTTGTATCAATGACTTTATTTCTTTGATATGGATATATTTATATTATTTTTCAATATGTAAAGAAATACGTACATTTATTCATTTGGAGTGATGTAACTCCATAGTATATATCCTTGAAATACCTTTAAAATAAAAAATTTACATATATGCAAGTGCATGCTGTTCAGCTGACGCTCTAAAACACTATATGTGAGTGCCTGCAGGTGAGCTGACGTTCTAAAACATTATATAGAAACATAGAAACATGGAATGTGTCGGCAGATAAGAACCATTTGGCCCATCTAGTCTGCCCAATATACTGAATACTATGAATAGCCGTTGTCCCTATCTTATATGAAGGATGGCCTTATGCCTATCCCATGCATGCTTAAACTCCTCCACTGTATTTGCAGCTACCACTTCTGCAGGAAGGCTATTCCATGCATCCACTACTCTCTCAGTAAAGTAATACTTCCTAATATTACTTTTAAACCTTTTCCCCTCTAATTTAAAACTATGTCCTCTTGTAGCAGTTTTTCTTCTTTTAAATATTCTCTCCTCTTTTACCTTGTTGATTCCCTTTATGTATTCAAAAGTTTCTATCATATCCCCTCTGTCTCGTCTTTCTTCCAAGCTATACATGTTAAGGTCCTTTAATCTTTCCTGGTAAGTTTTATCCTGCATTCCATGTACCAGATTAGTAGCTCTTCTCTGAACTCTCTCCAAAGTATCAATATCCTTCTGGAGATATGGTCTCCAGTACTGCGCACAATACTCCAAATGAGGTCTCACTAGTGCTCTGTAGAGCGGCATGAGCACCTCCCTCTTTCTACTGGTAATTCCTCTCCCTATACACCCAAGCATTCTGCTAGCATTTCCTGCTGCTCTATGACATTGTCTGCCTACCTTTAAGTCTTCTGAAATAATGACCCCTAAATCCCTTTCCTCAGATACTGAGGTTAGGACTGTATCACTGATTTTATATTCTGCTCTTGGGTTTTTACGCCCCAGGTGCATTATCTTGCACTTATCAACATTAAATTTTAGTTGCCAGATTTTTGACCATTCCTCTAGTTTTCCTAAATCCTTTTCCATTTGGTGTATCCCTCCAGGAACATCAACCCTTTTACAAATATTTGTGTTATCAGCAAAAAGACACACCTTACCATCGAGGCCGTCTGCAATTTCGCTGATAAAGATATTAAACAATATGGGTCCCAGAACAGATCCCTGAGGTACCCCACTGGTAACAAGACCTTGGTCTGAATATACTCAATTGACTACAACCCTCTGTTGCCTGTCCCTCAGCCACTACCTAATCCATTCAACAATATGGGAGTCCAAGCCCAAAGACTGCAATTTATTGATAAGTCTTCTATGTGGGACAGTATCAAAAGCCTTATTAAAGTCTATATAAGCGATGTCTACTGCACCTCCTCCATCTATTATTTTAGTCACCCAATCAAAAAAATCTAGAAGATTAGTTTGACATGATCTCCCTGAAGTAAACTCATGCTGTTTTTCATCTTTCAATCCATGGGATTTTAGATGTTCCACAATCTTCTCCTTAAGTATTGGAAAAAAGAAGAGGAGTGAGCACTCACAACATTTGGACCATGGGATATAGGGATATATTTTAATATAGTAGGACCTGCCAAGTCCAATGGATAAAACAATTCCAATCGCATATAATTCATATACTAATGAGGGGTGAGAATCCTAATATCACAATCCTTTGGCGGTTGGTGTTCAGAAATGTCACTTTAAAACACCTGATTCCTAGCAGTAGAAACCACTTGCAATGGAAAGACGACTATTAATACATGTGGTACCGCAAACTGCAATTCAAATTGAAGTGTCCCAAAAGTGCCTGTGATAGGTCACTCCAAATGGTATTTTATCTCCTGATGCATACAGATAAATGATTCTAGTGCTGTAGCAAAGTAAGTCTCTCCAAAGTTGTTTGGTATGAAAGCCCAGAACGGTAAATTTAAAGCCACTCCGTGCTAAATTAACAATTTAGGTTCAGTGAGGAAGGGGTGTAGACGCCCCGAAACTCGTCTGGTGACAGGAAGAAAAACGCCCACCTAATCTACTGGACCTCTACTAAAAGTATTGGATGGCCATGCGATAATAATAAGAAAATCTCCAGCTACAAGTACCGCTCCAGCACACAGCTACGGTCGCCACTGACAAGGTATTATCCCTGCATGCCTATTCCCACGATACTGTGTCGTCATCAACCCGAGACGTGCGAAGCAAGACGCCGAAGCGGCCGGCATCGCTCGCCTCTCGTGGAAGGACTGTGAGACGTGGTAGAGGGAAGCGGCACTAGGAACCAGGTAGGAACCTGAATTGCTAATTTAGCACGGAGTGGCTTTAAATTTACCGTTCTGGGCGTTCATACCAAACAACTTTGGAGAGACTTACTTTGCTACAGCACTAGAATCATTTATCTGTATGCATCAGGAGATAAAATACCATTTGGAGTGACCTATCACAGGCACTTTTGGGACACTTCAATTTGAATTGCGGTTTGCGGTACCACATGTATTAATAGTGGTCTTTCCATTGCAAGTGGTTTCTACTGCTAGGAATCAGGTGTTTTAAAGTGACAATTCTGAACACCAACCGCCAAAGGATTATGATAGTAGGATTCTCACCCCTCATCAGTATATTTTTGTGCATTGGTACCAATTATATTTTTTATTGCATTTTTTATTGTATTTTAGTGTATGAATTAAATGCGATTGGAATTGTTTTATCCATTGGAATTGGCAGGTCCTACTATATTAAAATATATCCCTATATCCTATGGTCCAAATGTTCTTTTTTCCATTACTTATATTTCTTTGGGGTCGGGCACCCAAGTTGTGAGTTAGCAGCACCCGTCATAGCCACCAGGTGAGAGCCAACCACCCATCTATTTTTACTCTCCTTAAGTATGGTTTCCATTACTTTCCCCACTATTGATGTCAGGCTTACTGGCCTATAGTTGCCCGATTCCTCCCTACTACCTTTCTTGTGAAGGGGCACAACATTTGCTAATTTCCAATCTTCTGGGACGACTCCTGTTGCCAGTGATTGGTTAAATAAATCTGTTAATGGTTTTGCTAGTTCACCGCTGAGCTCTTTTTTTTTTTTTTTTAAAGTTTATTGAGATGTTAAATCAATGATACATACATTGGTAAACAATACACAGCATGATGTAAAGGCATACTGCGAAGTTACAGGAACAGTAACTAAGTGAACATAGTAGATGTTGTCTCGAGTTACATAAAGCAATTGATATCAGTCAATATTTATGTGCAATAAATATATCATAGCAGACATGTTTATTGGGTTTGACAAGGTTGTCTGTAGATTTCCCAGGGTTTCCATAGGGAACAAAAGGCAACATGAGAACTGTTTTCCCAGGCAGCTATTTCCTCAAACCTGTAAATGGTATCTACTTTATTAACCCAGTGATCTAAAGGAGGTAAGTCGGGGAGAGCCAATATTGGGGAACTAAAAGACGGGCTGCCGAGATTAGTTTCTTAAACAGTGGTGTGACTCTGGTGGATGTAGGGCGGGGGGAGGCCAAGGAGTGCAAGTTGAGGAGAGAGTGGGCATTGGGTGTTGCAAATCAGATTGCATTTCTTAAATATCTCGGTCCGCCAGTTGAATATGGGGGGACAAGACCACCAGATATGGAAGAACCTGCCCCTCCCCCCGAGTCCCACACCTCCAGCATGCGTCAGAACACGTGTCATTGTATCTACAGGTGATATCAGGGGTTTTATACCACCTGGTGAGGATTTTATATCCGTTTTCTTGTATCCTAACACACCTGGAAGATGTATTAGGTTCCTTGAATAGTCTCAACTGGTCTTCATGTGTAAATGTGGTGTTTAAGTCCTTTTCCCAGGCGCCAATGAAGGCCAGTTTGGGGGCACAAACAGGAGTATTAAGTCTTCTGTATAGCTGGGATATCAATTTTTTGGGAGTAGGTTGCAAATTGATAAGGCTTTCGAACCAAGTTAAGGGTCTTAGAAGGGATTGGTATGGTATGTATTTTGATGTAGTGGCATGGATAAATCGATATAGGGAAGGATAAGGTTTAGACTCAGGAAAAAGGGAGAGAAAACATTCTCTATCTATCAGAGTACCGTCTTCTCCAAACAGGGAGAGTACTGGAGATTGAGATTTGTGAATGTTTAAAGGAATGCTCTGTTTCAGTTCTATGGGAGCTAGGTTTATCAGATCCCTTATTTGAATAAGTGGGGAGGGTATCGGGATACCTTTAGTTGAATTCTGGAAGTTATCCCAAGCTTCAAGAGTGGCTTTAATACTTGGGCTGATATTTTTAAGTTTTAGTTGATCCTTATGGGAATGGATCAGTAAGGTTCTAAATGAGGATTGAACCAGGGATGTTTCCATGCCAACCCATGATTTGTGTGGGGTTTCCTCTGAACCAATCTACGACTCTGGTTAACAGAGTGGCTGAGTTGTAGAGAGAGGGGTTTGGAAGATTGATGCCACCCATAGTTTTGGGGTTTTGTAAAATGGAGAGGCGTATTCAAGCTTTTTTGCGACACCAAATAAAGGAGCAGATCTCTCTATTGAAGGATTTTAGAAAGGATTTGGGGATGGGGATGGGCAGAACTTGTTGTAGATAGTTCAGTTTGGGGAGAACTAGTGAGGTAAATATATTTTTGCGTCCAAACCAAGATAGAGTTTGAAGGTGGAGATTGTCTAGTTGGTTTTGTATGGATTGAAAGAGCGGGATAAAATTAAGTTGGAATAATTTGGTAAGGTCTGCTCCAATTTTAACCCCCAAGTAAGTAATGTATGGGGTGTCCCAATTGAAAGGGGAACTGGCTGCTAAGTCTCTTTTGGTTTTAGCACTCAGGCCTATGCTCAGTACGTGGGATTTTTTCATGTTAATTTTAAGATTAGATAGGGGACTGAATTTTTCTAGGGTATCATATATTATGGGAAGATAAACTTTCGGGTTAGATGTAAAAAGTAGTAGGTCGTCCGCGAATGCCGCAGTTTTATGATCGTGGTTCCCCATTTTTATTCCTTCAATCATAGGATTTTGACGGAAAGTCTGAAGGAGGGGTTCCATAGTCAGTACGAAAACCAGGGGGGAGAGCGGGCATCCCTGGCGTGTACCTGATGGGGAAGGGAGGAGAAGTGGTTTCGTTCACCAGCACCGACGCCGAGGCAGTAGTATACATGGAGAATATAGCCTCAATAAAGGGTTTGGGGAATCCAAATTTAACTAGTGTTAGGCGTAAGAAGTCCCAGTTAGTTCTGTCAAAAGCCTTTTCGGCGTCGGTGCTGAGAAGGACTAGGGGATGAGAGAATTTGTTAGCATGATGTAGGGCATTATGGATTCTAACCGAGTTGTCCTTGCCCTCTCTACCAACCACAAAGCCTGTTTGGTCGCCATGTATCAACGATGGTAGGAGAGGGGAAAGACGGTTAGCCATAATCTTGGCTAAAAGCTTTAGGTCAAGATTTAATAGAGAAATAGGCCTATAGTTCGCACAGTGAGATGGGTCTTTTCCTTCTTTAGGAATGATGGTAATAAGAGCTCTAGTCATATCTTGGAAAAGAGGAGACCCTTTAAGTGATTGGTTGCATATGTTCAAAAGATAGGGGGCAATGGAGTCACTAAATGTAGTATAATAGACAGCTGAGAGACCATCAGGGCCTGGAGCTTTATTTTTTGATTGCATTTTTTAGTTCCTCCAATGAGAAGGGACTATCTAATGTCCTTTGGTGGATGGGGGAGAGTTTGGGGAGTGATATTGATTCCAAGAAGTTGTTGATGGCCTCAATATTGGAGGGGGTTTCAGATAGGGAGGTTGATTGTGGAAGGTTGTACAGTGATTGGTAGAAAGATTGAAATTGGGCGGCAATATCTTTAGAACTAATAGCTATCCCTCCATCTACCTTTTGGATTTTGCATATGTAGTTGTATGCTTTCCTTTGTGTAATTTTGTTTATTACAAATTTAGATGCTTTGTCTCCATGGGCTAAATATTTGAATTGGGAGTTGAGGAAGTATTTGGCTGACATTGAGTTCAGGAGGTTTTTTAGTTCAAATCGTAGAGAGTTAAGTTTGGATAGGTGGTGGTCAGAAAGGGATTTTTTGTGGAGAGACTCTAATTTCCTTATATACATCAAAAGGGTATCAATTTGGGCTTTCTTAAGCTTTTTAAGGTGGGAGCCTAAACTAATGAGCTGTCCTCTGATATAGGCCTTGTGAGTATCCCAGAGAATTTGGGGAAGGGGGGGGGGGGTATCAGGGAGATCATTCAGGGAGAAGAAGTCATTAAGAGCATTTCGGATTAAAGTTTTATTTTTATGTGTGGATATCAGCTGCTCGTTGAGTCTCCAATTAGTTGTTCTTGGTGTCGTTTGGGGAAGGGACATAGTAATATATATTGGGGAATGGTCTGATAAGTGAATAGAGCCTATGAGGGTCTTGGTACACATTTGTAGGTGATTTTTAGATACAAACAAATAATCTAATCTTTGGTATGAACCATGGGGATTTGAGAAGAATGTGTAGTCTCTTACTTCAGGATTAAATAATCTCCAAACATCAATCAGGTTCAGACTATGGAGTTTGTCACAGAGGGAGTTAATAGATCTACGGGATAAGGCTGAGTTTTGTTTCTAGGAGTCTAAGGAAGGGTTTAAGGTAACATTGAAGTCACCACCCAATATAACTATACCTTCTTGGAAGGACTCTATAATTGGAAAAATAACTTTAAACCAGGCAGCCTGATTGACGTTGGGAGCATACACATTAATAAAAGTATACATTTGGTTGGCTATATACCCTTTCAACAATATATACCTCCCTTCTGGATCCTGGATGTGTGACCCATATTGAAATGATTTTATTGAAACCGATACTAACTCCTCTGGATGAGGAGGAGTCCGAACCGCAGTGGAACCACACAGGAAAGCTGGAGCGAGATAAGTCAGGATAACGATTAAACTTGAAATGAGTTTCTTGCAAAAATAGTATGGCGGAGTCCCATTTTTTTTTGTAGTGAAAAAATTTGACACCTTTTGGAGGGGGCATTAAATCTTTTAACATTAAAGGATGCAATTGTTAGGCTTGCCATATCTCTTAATTTTGTGTGTGGGACCACTGCCTCCCGGGACCCCAGCACTGGGAAGTATGTAAAATAGGCCTCATTTTCATACACATGCAAAGTAACGGTTTGTCTGTAAGTACATAGCTGTTTGACTGAGAGAATATGGTACAGTAAGTTTGGAGACATCTACATAACAAAAACCTAAAACAAAAATTTAAATAAAGAGAAAAAATAGGAACCTTATGTTAAAGCACTGTAGCGTTAATACGCAAAATTTCAGGTATGTGAGTGAAGGGGGAATGTTAAATACCTGTAGTTATCACCCTGTGCCGGGATGTTAATCCAGACAAGGATATATCAGACTCAAAGGTGAGAGTAAAGGCAAGGAGGGTTTGAAAAAGTTAAGAGGGAAGGATTTTAGGTACGGGGAGATAAAGAAGGTGAAGGCAGAGAGATATGACCAGTTAGGGAGGGTGAGAGGAAGGATGCAAGAAATAGTTGCATACATCTTACTGAGGTGAATGAGCGGAGGAGTGATGCGATGATCCTGTAAGAAAAGAATGAGAGTAAGTGATCTCATCAGTCTCCCATGGGTAATCTCCTCGGAGTGGAATATGAGGGATCTCTTCTAGCTCTGGAGTTTCTTGGGGTGCTTATGTTAAGCTGCTCGTAAACTTGATCCAAGTCTGTGAAGGAGGTGATGTTCATCCTGCGGCCTTCATAGAAAAAAGATAGCCCAAAGGGAAAGGACCATCTATACTGCGTATTATGCGATCGGAGCCAATCTGTCAAGGGCTTCAGTGACCTTCTTTTTTTTAGCGTAGATATCTCCCTAGCAGATCGAGCTTTAGAGAGGATTGCCTCTTTCACTTGAAAGCTCAAAAATTTGCATATAATGTCCCTGGGAGGGGCTGTTATCGCAGGTTTAGGTCTGAGGGCTTTATGTGCCCTTTCCAGGATTACCTCATGAGCGGAGTACGGACCCAGTATAGAGAGACAAATTTGGGTGATTGTGTGTGGAATATCGCTTGCGGCTACTGTTTCTGGTATACCGCGAAATCGCAAGTTGTTGCGCCTCCCGCGATTTTCTTGATCCTCCAAAGCGCAGTATAGTGAGTTCAAGTTACTCTGAATGGAGGTTAGATGATTCGCAACCTGCATCTGGTGTTTCATCAGCACCGCATGTGAGTCCTCTAGTGTCTCAACTCTCCTTCCGATTTGCCGGACATCTTGTTTGATTGCTGACAGGTCGGTGCTCAGGGGCTCCAGTGCGGCAGCAAGAGTAGAAGACAAGGCTTCTTTGAGGTAGGATCTAGAGAACGGGAGGCTATCTGAGGTGTCTTCTTCCTCCGATATTGATTCTTGATCCCTCTGTGTGCGGCCGGCGGCGCGTGGAGAGACCGGCGCCATTTTGTTATCACGAGCCACATAGGCTGCGGCGGCTTTCTTGACATATTTATCCATGTCACCTTTGTTTGCTGCCTGCCTGTTCTGCTCTGAAGTGTATCCGGCCTTTGAGCCACCGATTTTGACCATTTTTGAGTCTGTAGGCGGATTATAGGTGCTGTTAGGGTGATATTAAGCACGGAGCTGCAGCCTCAGGCAACCATCAGCTTCAGGCGCTAGCTCCGCCCCACCGCTGAGCTCTTTTAATAGCTTTGGGTGTATCCCATCAGGCCCCTGTGACTTATTTGTATTAATTTTAGAAAGCTGACTTAGAACCTCTTCCTCTGTAAAGACACATGCATCAAAAGATTCATTAGTCTTCTTTCCTAAATTAGGTCCTTTTCCTTCATTTTCCTTAGTAAAAACTGAACAGAAGTATTCATTGAGGCAGTCAGCTAGTCATTTTGGCATGCGAGTGCATGCTGTTCAGATGACGCTCTAAAACATTATATGCAAGTGCATGCTGTTCAGCTGACGCTCTAAAACATTATATGCGAGTGCATGTTGTACAGCTGACGCTCTAAAACACTATATGCGAGTGCATGCTGTACCGCTGACGCTGTAAAACATTACATGGGAGAGCATGCTGTTCAGCTGACCCTATAAAAAAATTTGAGTTGAGGGCCTGCAGCATAGCTGACCCTATAAAAAAATTTGAGTTGAGGGCCTGCAGTATAGCTGACCCTATAAAAAAATTTGAGTTGAGGGCCTGCAGTTCAGCTGAAGTGGAGGGAATATATACAATCTGGAGGAGGAGGAGGAGGAGGAGGAGGAGAAAACAAGATTCAACCATATACTCTTTTTTGTGGTCGAAAAGGTGCATGGAAATACACTACAGTAAATTGAGTACATTATAAATGATAGATTGAAATTTCCTTTATGTTCATCATCAGCTCAGCTCTCCTCTAGTGGAGTTGAGAAGTCAGGGGCAATCCAGGCCTTGTTCATTTTTATCTGAGTCAACCTGTCAGCATTGCCAGTGGACAAGCGGATACGCTTATCTGTTATAATGCCACCAGCAGACTAAATACACGCTCACACAAAACGCTGGCGGCAGGGCAGGCCAGCACCTCCAAGGCTTAGAGCGCAAGTTCGTGCCACGTGTCCAGCTTGGACAACCAGTAGTTGTAGTAGGCACTGAGGGATCATTTAGGACGCTGACACGGTCTGCTATGTATTCCTTCACCATCTTCGAAAACTGTTCCCTCCTTGTACCACTAAGCTGCGCTTCAGGATGAGGTTGCTGGTGGGGTGTCATGAAAGTGTCCCATGCCTTGGAGAGTGTTGCCCTGCCTTTTTTGGAACTGCTGTGTGTTCCCCTTGTCTCCCTTCCTCGGTTGCCTAAGGAAGTATGGACTCTGCCACCAGCATTGTCAGATGGAAAATTTTGAAGCAATCTCTCAAGTACCTTCTGGTATTGCACCGTTTTACTCGTCCTCTCCACCACAGGAATGAGAGATGAGAAGTTCTCTTTGTAGCGGGGGTCGAGAAGGGTGAACACCCAGTAATCTGTGTTATCTAAAATGCGTATAACGCGAGGGTCACGGGAAAGGCAGCCTAACATGAAGTCGGCCATGTGTGCCAGAGTATCAACAGGCAAGGCGTCGATGTCGACATCAGGATGACTCTCCATCTCCTCCTCCTCTTCTTCTGCCCATCCACGCTGAACAGATTGAATTAAAGTTCCATGGGTACTACCCCCTGCAGCAGAGGCAACTGTCTCCAGCTCCTCCTCTTCATGGTCCAATTTGTGCTAAGAAGACGTACTGTCGATAGTCTGACTATCACCCTGTTTAATGTCCTCCCCCATTTCCTCCTCTGCCACATTCAGAGCATCATCCTTAATTGTGAGCAGCGATCGTTTGAGTAGACACAGCAGTGGGATGGTTATGCTGATAATAGCGTTATCGCCACTAACCATCTGTGTGGATTCATCAAAGTTTTTAAAACCTCACAGAGGTCTGACATCAATGCCCACTCCTCGCTTGTGAATAGTGGCAGTTGACTCGAAAGGCGACGACCATGTTGCAGCTGGTATTGCACAATTGCCCTCTGCTGCTCACAAAGCCTGGCCAACATGTAGAACGTAGAGTTCTAGTGCATGCTCACGTCGCACAACAGTCTGTGAGCTGGAAGCCGCAAGTGCTGCTGCAGCGTTGACAGACCGGCTGAAGCTGTGGACGACTTGCGGAAATGGGCACACACGCGGCGCGCCTTCACTAGTAGCTCTGGCAAATTGGGGTAGGTTAAACCGCTGAACTACTAAGTTTAAGATGTGGGCTAAGCATGGGATGTGTGTCAGGCTGCCGAGCTCCAAAGCCACCACCAAGTTACGGCCATTGTCAGACAAAACCATGCCTGGTTGTAGGTTAAGTGGCGAGAGCCACAGCTCTTTCTAGTTTCTTATACCCTGCCATAGCTCTGCAGTGGTGTGCTGTTTGTCCCCTAAGCAGATCATCTTCAGCATGACCTGTTGACGCTTACCAACAGCAGTGCTACACTGCTTCCAGCTAGCGACTGATGGCTAACTGCTGCTGGAGGTGGAAATGGAGTAGGAGGAGGAGAAGAGGGCGTTGGAGCCAGTAACATAACTGCTGGCGGAGACCCTGATGGACGTAGGTCCCACAATCCTGGGCGTGGGTAGCACCTGTGCCATCCCAGGGTACGACTCACTCCCAGCCTCCACAACATTCACACAGTGAGCGGTCAGGGAAATGTAGAGTTCCTGGCCACCAGGACTTGTCCATGTGTCCTTGGTGAAGTGGACCTTCCTAGTAAGTGCTTTGGTCAGGGCACAGGTGATGTTCTGGGACACATGCTGGTGTAAGGCGGGCACGGCACACCATGAAAAATAGTGGCGGCTGGGGACTGCATACAGAGGGATGGCCGCCGACACCAGGCTGCAGAAGGTCTCAGTGTCCACAAGCCTAAATGGCAACAATTCAAGGGCCAGTAATTTCGAAAGTTGCACATTTAGTGCTATGACGTGTGGGTGGGTGGGTAGGTATTTGCTTTTGCGTTCAAATGACTGAGTTATGGACATTTGGACACTAAGCTGGGACAGGGGAGTGGATGTTGTTGCTGATGGTTCATGCGAAGGTCCAGGGCGAGAGGCATCCGGGCCTGCACCTTCGACAGGGAATTGGTCAGCAGTGCATAACACAGGGGAAGAGGATGCAGTGTGTGACCCGCAGACCCAGATTGTGGACCCAGGCATTCGGCCCACTTATTAAGGTGCTTGGATGCCATGTGGCGGATCATGCTGGTGGTGGTGAGGTTGCTAGTCGTCTGCACTTTCCTCAAAAAAGCGCCATACTGCGGAACAACTACCACTTGGCAAGGTAGAATTACACATGGGGGTGCTCGGTGTAATGGTTGCAGGCCTGTTCGGTGTGGGACAACTTCTCCCTTTTGCAACCCCACTGACTCTTCCAGTTACGGTGCTGCGGATCCCCTCCTCCCCCTCTGTCCTCGCTTGGCTTTTCACCTTCCCATATTCGGTCAGTGACCTCATCGTCCACCACCTCCTCTTCCACTCTGCTCATCCTCCTGACTTAACCTAACCACAACCTCAGTGATTAACAACTGTGTCTCATCATCATCCACCTCGTGAACAAATGATTGCCGTTCACCAACATCATCTTCTTGAGACTGTGAAGACTCAAGAGGTTGGGAATCAGGGCACAATACCTCAGGTCCCTCTTTAAGCATGCTGGGCGAGAGGGCCAAATCTAATAGTGGTGCTGGAAAGAGCTCCTCGGAATATCCAAGTTTGGAATCACTAGTTTGGCAAGCCTCTCCATGGTGGGAGGAAGGATGATCAGAGTGAGGATTTGGTTGACCAGACTCTTGGCTTCAGATACTGGACTTGGTGGATGAGAGGGTGGTGCTTAACTGACTGGAAGCATTACCTTCAGCAATCCAACCGACCAACTGTTTGCACTGTTCAGACTTGGACAGTGTTGTCCTGCCGCCCATCTAAGTTGGAATATGTCTAGGATAGGTGGACCTACTAATAGATAATCTCAGTGTTCTCTAACTATATATACTGAACTGAGTATGCCTTATTGTTTAAAGTTAAGATATAACTTTTATTTATTTCTAATAAAATAAATGAGACACTGAAGTAAAGTGAACTACTGCACTAGTTAGGAGGGAAAACAGGGTCTATAGTCACATGAATGGCCTAGTATGGTTCCTTATATACAAGGGGAGGGGGGGTGGCCTAGTGATGAGGCAAATAACTCTCCCTAAGTGCTAGCCCTGTGTCACCTAGTCTATGGGCAGGGAATCCTTAATGGCTGTAATCGGGGCACTCGTCCTTAAAAAAATTGGCTCTTCAGGGACATGGATAAATCGGAGCACCATAAGCAGTGGCAGTGCTCCGTTTGTATATTGCGACAGTGGCAATGTGTTCATTCACTGGAGTCTCTTTAAATGCGCACAGCTCCACCCACACTTCAATTGACCAATAGGCCCTGTGGGTGTGCCGCGCACTGACTACTCCCACTGAGACTGTCAGCCAATTCCGCACGGAGACAAGAAATCACGAGGTACCGCCTCTTGCAGGGTCGGGCTCGCTGCACTCCGTTGCTAGCCGGAAGTGACGTGGTCAGTGGGCGTGGATTTTTACTATGGGGACCTTACTCTGCGTCCCCGGCTGATTCACAGTGCAGCAAGACTTTGTTTACGATCACATCGAATCATTTTGGGCTGTGCATAAAGTTGAGAAAAGAAGGTGATATTCAGACGGGCTAAAAAGAAGCCCAAGTTCCATTAACCCTGTCTGTCCTGGCAGTTAAAAAGCAATTACACAGGCACAGACTGAGAAAGATAATTGAATATATTAATAGCACTACATTGAGTATTATAACCTAGTGATTCATTATTAATGCTCATCAGGTCAGTTGTAGATTAGAGGTAGGTGCTATTCAATATGAAGAGACCGGGTACTTGGTTTGGGAACATGTTGAATGCCTATAAACTTAAGGCAAGTGATGTCCCCACCGCGGCACTGGTTAATATGACGTATCTTTTTTATTTTGGACATCATTAACATGGTCTCTAATCTGACGTCTAAATTCTCTCTCCGTTTTGCCCCCATAGTCAAAGGGGCAGGAACATTGTGCCAGGTATACTACGCCCGTAGTCAGACAGTTCACAAAGTCACGAATGGAGTACTCTCTAAGTGTGTTGGAGCCAGTGAACGTCTTAGTTTTCAGAACCTGACTACAGGCCGTACACCTACCACACTTAAACATACCCAGGGGCTTCCTTGAAAGCCAGTTACCAGGATTTGAAGGGGGCTGGTAATGGCTATTTACTAGTCTGTCCCTTAGGCTTCTTCCCTTCCTGTATGTTATCTGGGGATACGGTCCTATCATTTCTTCCAAGTCTGGGTCTGCTTTTAGTATGTCCCAGTACTTAGATAGCACCTGTCTGACCTCTTGATGGGCATCATCAAAAGTACCTATAATCCGGACAGTATTGGGGGATATGGACAACCCCATCCTTTGTTTCTTGGGGATAAGAAGCATGTCTCTGTTCTCAATACATGCTGATTCATAGGCTGTTCGCAGAACTCCGTCGGGGTACCCCCTCTCCCTAAACCTGTTTCTTAGATCCCTAGCTTGACCTTTGAATTCTTCATGGTCAAGCAGTTTCGACGGAGTCTAAGATACTGACCCTTAGGGATACCCTTTCGCAGGGAATAGGGATGGGCACTTTCCCAGCGGAGCAGACTATTAGTTGCCGTCTTTTTGCGGTAGACGGAGGTGATTATGTTGTTATCCATACCTCTTTCTATTAACAAATCAAGGAATGGTAGTGAATTATGATGATGTTCAGAGGTAAAGTTTAGACCGAGATCATTATCATTAATCACCTCCATAAATTCCGCAAACGAGTCTTCAGTCCCTCTCCAGAGTACAAAAATATTGTCTATGAACCTTAGCCACAGAACCACCATAGCTTGCCATTTTTCCAGCCTCTCTGATCCAATATAGTTGGCTTTCCACCAGCCCAGGAGCAAATTTGCATATGACGGTGTGCAGGAACTGCCCATTGCGGTACCCCTGAGCTGGTGGTAATATCGGTCCGCAAATATAAAGTAATTCTTATTATAACAATATGGTGGCTCACTTCAGGCGGACTGTGGAATCAGGTGCTACTAACCCAAATTAGAGGGACACCCACCCTCTGGTTAGGTATAGCAAATGAATAATAAATAATGGGTGAGCACTCTGGCACTTGGACTTAGTAAAATTTATTAAATCAGTTTAATTAGTACTAATTAAACTGATTTAATAAATTTTACTAAGTCCAAGTGCCAGAGTGCTCACCCATTATTTATTATTCATAAAGTAATTCTTGGTTAGGCTAAAGTTCAATAGATCCAATGTAAACTAGTTGTGTAAAGAGCGTCTTTTGTCCCTCATTGATAGATAGATTTCAAATGCTTCCAGGCCCAGATGATGCTTAATTGAGCTATATAAAGCCTCGACATCTATGGAGGCAAACATGGTTCTATCATCCATACATACGCCACTGAGTCTCAATAATAGATCCGATGTGTCGCGTATGTATGATGGTAGTGATTCCACAAAGGGTCGAATAATTTTGTCAACGTAGATGCCGATATTCTGCCCCAAACTTCCTACCCCTGATACAATTGGGCGACCTTTTAGTGGCCTAGTGCCCTTATGAATCTTGGGCATGGCGTAAAAGGTAGCCGTGACCGGGTGTTTTGGGAGGAGAAAATCAAATTCTGCCTGATCAATTAGTTTGTCCCTTAAATCTTTAGTTAACATTTGCCTCAATTCTGAGAGAAAGGAGGGGCCAGGGTCTTGCGGTAATACTTCGTATGATTCCCTGTCTTCCAGGATGTCTAAACACATTTTTTTGTATACACCCTGATCCATTATAACTAGGTTCCAGAGGCTGGGGGTCGTCCTTTTAAGGACGAGTGCCCCGATTGCAGCCATTAAGGATTCCCTGCCCATAGACTAGGTGACACAGGGCTAGCACTTAGGGAGAGTTACTTGCCTCATCACTAGGCCACCCCCCTCCCCTTGTATATAAGGAACCATACTAGGCCATTCATGTGACTATAGACCCTGTTTTCCCTCCTAACTAGTGCAGTAGTTCACTTTACTTCAGTGTCTCATTTATTTTATTAGAAATAAATAAAAGTTATATCTTAACTTTAAACAATAAGGCATACTCAGTTCAGTATATATAGTTAGAGACCACTAAGATTATCTATTAGTAGGTCCACCTACCCTAGACATATTCCACCTACCCTAGACATACCATCTAAGTTGGACATGAAGCTGGGTACGGTACAGCATCACGCCCACTTCCCCGTCCATTAGTGCTCGCTTTCTTCATATTAATGGTTTTGTCATTATATGTGGCGCAGATTGTTTTACAGTCCGCTAAAGATACCGTTTTCGGATGCAGGACAGTATATGTCACAGAAACCCACAGAATATGGACACTATATTAGGCTGAGATTATTGGAATTTGCAATACAGACACTGTTTTTTGATGTAGTACAGTATTGGTTACAGAACACCACAGAATATGGACACTATATTTGGCCCAGATTATTGGAATTTGAAATACAGACATTGTTTGTAGATGTAGTTCAGTGTTTTTAACACAAATATTGGAATTTGCAATGCAGACACTGTTTTCTGATGTAGTATAGTATTGGTTACAGAACACCACACACTATGGACACTAGATGTGGCCCAGATTATTAAAGACACAGTCTGCGGATGATGTACAGTATATGTCACTAATAGGTATAAAATAAAAATATCTTGCTGCTGTCAAACACACACAGTAGTCCTTAAAAGGATTTTGGGGTTCTTGAAAAGCTTTTGGTAGTAAAAACAGCAAGTTTTCCTCCCTGCACTATCTGCCCCTTCCTGAGCACTGTCCCTGAGACTTCAGGTAAATAGATTGCTGCTCTAAAACAGACACACACATACACAGTAGTAGCTATTATAGCACCCGATGACGCGTTTCGGCCAGCCAATCACTGTAATGGCTATTGGCATTACAGTGAGGGCAGTACTTACCTGCACCTTTATTGGCTGCTTAAAATCCGCGAAATGTGCGGGGAGGAGACTCGAGCATTGCGTTCGAGCACATGCAGTACTCGGTCGAGTACCGCCATGTGCCGAGCATAGCGAAGCTTGAGCCGAACAGATATTTGGCCGAGCATGCTCGCTCATCACTAAAGATGAAGCATACAAACTGTGTTAAATTTATTAAGAGGTGTGCTTCTTTTAATAAATTTGGTGCAATTTACTGTAACCATTTTTATTTTATTTAGACTGACAAATGAAATACCAATGAATCTTCCCCATTGAGTTTATTGATACAATTCAGTACAGCCACATAGAAGCTTAATATACCATATTTTTCACTCCAAAAGTGGGTGAAAAATGGTAGTGTGTCTCATAGAGTGAATACTAGTGATTGCTCTCATTACGGAAGTGGTCACTAGTAGACAGTAGGACTGCGGAGCAGTGAACACAGAACTTCTTGTGCTGACTGCAATCATCACTCCCTGGTATTCTCAGTGTGTCACTTTGCACTGCCTGACTGAGTACAGTGTCAGGACGTAGTGTGTGCACTATCACCTGATGCTGTGCAACATCAGGTCTCAGTGCAGCGAGGCACCTTTAAAAAACCAGAGATCAGTGAGTGCAGAAAGAGCCGCTTGATCTGCAGAATTATGACACCATCTAGAGTAGGAGAGGTAACTTCATTTATTTCATGTCTTATGGGGGTTTTATCTGAGGTCTCATTAGAAATGGGGGTCTGATCTGAGGTCTGATTCGAGGTCTGTTGGGGGGCTGATGTGAGGTCTAATAATGAATGGGGTTCTGATTTGGGAGTCTGATATGAGGTCTAATGAGGAATGGAGGTCTGATATGAGGATCTGATCTAAGGTGTGATGGGGGTCTGATCTGAGTTCTAATAATGAATGGAGCTCTGATTTTGGAGGTCTGATCTGTATTTCTGGAGTGTAATAATATTACAGGCTATAGCTACTACAGAGGGGTCGTTGATCCAGGGAGTTATTCTGATTGCCTGATTTAAGGCAGGAAGGAATTTTTTCCCCCTTAAGTGGGGAAAATTGGCTTCTAACTCACAGTTTTTTTTTTTGCCTTCCTCTGGATCAACTTGCAGGATAACAGGCCGAACTGGATGGACAAATGTCTTTTTTCGGCCTTATATACTATGTTAATATGTTACTGCTGCTGTCACCTCCACACTTTGTCATTGTACCACTCTGTGGCCTCCTGATGCTGCTGCCACCTCCAGACCCTGTAATTTTGCCACTTGGTGGTCTCCTCATGCTGCTTCCACCTCACCACTATGTCATAGGGCCACTCTGTGGACTTCTCATGCTGTTACCACCCTCCCCACTCTATGACGGGGTCGCTATTGTCCTTGTTTGGCCTTTTTGAAATCACCATTTATTTTACCTTTCTTCTGATCGGTCAGAAGGAAGGAAAAATGAGATGCACAACGGATCCTGTCTGTGTAGCAGCTGTAAGGCCTGTATGATCTCATCAGAAATGGCTTATGATTTGGTGGCCAAAAGCAGGAGTGGGCACAAAACACAGAAGACGTGCAAATATTACCTTAACGTGTCATCTCTGTTTTAGATCCACTCCTGTTTTTTCAGGCATTACCAATACTCATGGATTACTGAGCAAATGCTGACTGAGTGAAGGCGTATGCTCCCCAGACAGGATGAGTTTTTTGTGGGTTATTGCTCTGACGGATCAAAAGAAGTTTGACTTAACACAAACTTACTGCTGACACCCTCTCCACTCTGCCGGGGGGCTCTACTTGTATAAGCGTTTAATAGAACAGTTTCTGTAGACATCTATGTACGGACGGACTCACAGTATTATTTCACTGTCCCAGAACACTCCCTATGCGTGTTACTGCAAGGCACAGTGTTCTAGCACCCATATAAAGGATCTATGCAGCCCGGAAATAGTCATTTTTTATCACGATCGGTCGCAAATATTTTCGGATCAAAGCAAATTTTTTCTGAAATCGAATTTTTGAGAAAGTCACTCATCTCTAATGATGATGACTAAGAGACTAGCCACAGGACCCAAGGACCACAGCTGAACAAAACTGGCTCCTCAGGCACGCTAGCCAGAATGGTCAGCAGTATGGTTGCTTTCTTACAGACTGACAGGCAAATTATTCACATAAAGCACCATTATCATTATTTGATAGCCATGAATTTAGACCCTCTCTATCAAAATAAAATGAGGGGATGTTTTCCTCCTGCCAAAAGGAAGGCCAAAGTACCTTATTAACAGAAAACATTGTGTATGCAGCTTGCCACAGCTTTCAGCGAATAGACTCTGAAGACACCCTCAGAGTCACCCTCTCCACTGCCACAAGCAGCAGAAGCTGCAGCAGCCACTTCATCTCCTTCAATTTGATGGAACAGTTTTTTCACATGCCACGTCAGGAAGAGGGAAATCAGCAACTGGAGACCTACTACCTCAACATCTACGTAGGTTCAGTCCTACCTGTCCTCTGCTCTGTCTCTGGCACATACCCTGTTGCCTTACCTCCTGGACTTATGGACCAGTATGGTCCAGTATGCTCTCTGCAAACAAATCAGTATTCTGTCTGTCTTATTTCTTGCCTAGCCTCCAGTGTCATCTTGAAGAGGGTTTTCGGTGCCACAGGGGCGTAGTGATACCTAAATGGACCAAGTTGTTCTCTGTCAGTGTCCAAAACATCCCCTTTGTAAAAATGAACCAGGCCAATGGATAGATCTAGCCTTGCTGATGGTGCCATTGTTGCCGTCTACCTTCCTGCCTACCATTCTGCTCCGTACAGCTGCTGTCTGCCTGCCTGCAAACAATAGCTGCTCCTGCCGCCAATGAAGCAGCTGCTGCTCCTCGTTTGCAAATCCCCTACTATCACGACTATTAACACTACGCATCTGCCACTTCTAACATTACTACCCATAAACAGCTGATCTACTGCTTTGTATGTTCCATGCTATGCTGCTACTGCTGCCACTACTGTTGTTGCCAAATTCCACCATTACCCTACCATTTCACTCTGTACAACTGCTGCTTTCAATTAAAAGGGATAATTTTTCTAGATTTGTTCTGAACAAACCACTTTTTCTGACATTTTCTAATTATTTTTGGAGGCTTGGTCCCAACAAGCCACCCTTTCTTCTGACAATTAACACATGGGTGTGTCACATGGGCAGACATTCTGTACTTGTGAAGGCATACCTTTTGGACGCTTGAAAGTTTTATTTTTGGAAGCTTTGGAATCTGAAAAAGCATAACACATACAACACTACAGAGTGTTTTTAAACACGTAGTTTGTTAATGCCATCAAAAAGATGTTTATGCAGCATCCCACATTTGTGTGAAAGGGACACTTTAAACATCTGCTTATTTATGTTTTTATCTAATGTATGGTATATCACATTATCAGTCTGGCATTGTTATTTCAACTATTCGCCCCTAGGTGATGCTAATGCCACATAATGTATATATAGTTGGGGTGTGTCTAGTTTAGAGGAGGTTATGTTAGAGGAGGTTATGTTAGAGTCATGGAGGAGAGAAACAGGCCTCAATCAACATGTAGCTGTTTTCCTTTCCTCTGGGCCCTGATCAAGCCTGGAGAAGACAAACACAGCAACCAAGCACCAGACAGTGAGTCTATGTCTAAATATGAAGCAAGCCTAGTGAGGGTTATAGCTGAGTCTAGCTTATGGACCTCATCAGCACAAGTGCCTGAGAGTAACTTTCCAAGTGCCGGGACACAAATGGATAATTAGTGCTCAGAATTGTCCTTATTCACTAGAAGCCTTCCGGGATATAGTGGAAAACCTAAACCTTTTTAGGAGAGCACCCTGCAAATAATGTAGTAGAAGATTGATGCCTGCCATGAGGGAGAACACCCTTATTGGATAGCTCAAGATAAGTAGAAAACAGCATATTTAGTACCAGAGTGCAAGAGTTTGGACTTAGAATAATTAAAGAAGTCTTGCCTGTAAAGAGAACTCCTCAACTGACAATTGCCTAAACCTGATAAGTGAAATACAATTGAACTTATTTCTGAGTCATCACTTATGCCACATGAATGCATTTTATTGATTGACTGTAACATTTGCCTTGAGACTATTGATTCAAGTAAATGTTCAATTGTTTTACAACAACTACTACACTCAACATTTGCACCTTACGGTGCTGGCGTCACGAACACAGAAGGCCCAGCCACCAAAGCACCTTAAACATCTACATCATCAAGGGCACCTCAACTTCCATCTGGCTGGTGTTCCCTTTAATCGAGAGTGCCCCAGAGGAATTAGTGCTGTCTTCCTCATCACTGCACGCCAGCCCAGGGAGGATCTGCTAGCCATATGAACTATTACCCTCATCGGCCCATCATAGCCTCATGCGTTTCCCCTGCGTACCCGATTGCTGCATAATTTTGGCATCACGAACAGGATTCAAAATCCTTTGCAACTTATGAGAATAAGCCCCACTTATTTTGCTTGCTACACGTTTTATTGAACTGGACAATTGTTTAAATTGCTTGAAAACTACATGGGCATACTATATAAGTTGATTTATTAAAATTATTTTAAGCCAAGGAAGAACAGGCCCCACAAATTAGGCATTCACCTGACAGAAAAGAAAAAGTGATTATGTGGCTGGAGTTATATTAGACGGTCAGTGAATAACAATTTTACTGTAGGCCAGTAGAGTACAGGCCCCAAACATTAGACATTCACCGGACAGAAAAGAACAAGTGATTATGTGGCTAGAGTTATATTAGGCACTCAGTGGATTACAATTTTACTGTTGGCCAGTGGAGTACAGGCACCAAAAATTATGCATTCACTGAACAGAAAAGAGCAAGTGATTATGTGGCTCGAGGTATATTAGGCGGTCAGTGGATAGCAATTTTACTGTAGGCCAGTGGAGTATAGACCCCAAACATTAGACATTCACCGGACAGAATAGAACAAGTGATTATGTTCCTGGAGGTATATTAGGTGGTCAGTGGTGGATAACAATTTTACTGCAGGCCAGTGGAGTTTAGGCTCCAAACATTAGGCATTCACCGGACAGAAAAGAACAAGTGATTATGTGGCTGGAGTTATATTAGACAGTCAGTGAATAACAAGTTTACTGTAGGCCAGTGGAGAACAGGACCCAAACATTAGGTATTCACTGGACAGCAAAGAGAAAGTGATCATGTGGCTGGAGGTACATTAGACGGTCAGTGCATAACAAGTTTACTGCAGGCCAGTGGAGTACAGACCCCAAACATTAGACATTCACAGGACAGAAAAGAACAAGTGATTATGTGGCTGGAGTTATATTAGACAGTCAGTGAATAACAAGTTTACTGTAGGCCAGTGGAGAACAGGACCCAAACATTAGGTATTCACTGGACAGCAAAGAGAAAGTGATCATGTGGCTGGAGGTACATTAGACGGTCAGTGCATAACAAGTTTACTGCAGGCCAGTGGAGTACAGGCCCAAAAAATTATGCATTCACCGGACAGAAAAGAACAAGTGATGATGTTCCTGGAGGTATATTAGGTGGTCAGTGGATAACAATTTTACTGCAGGCCAGTGGAGTATAGGCCCCAAACATTAGGCATTCACTGGACTGAAAAGAACAAGTGATTATGTGGCTGGAGGTATATTAGGCGGTCACTGAATAACAATTTTACTACAGGCCAGTGGAGTACAGGCCCCAAAAATTAACCATTCACCTGACAGAAAAGAACAAATGATTATTTATGTGTCTAGACATATATTTGACGGTCAGCGGATAACAATTTTTCTGTAGGCCAGTACAAGCCACAAACATTAGGCATTCACCTGACAGAAAAGAACTAGTGATTATTTGTCTGAAGGTATATTAGGCGGTCACTAGATAAAAATTTTACTGTAGGCCACTGGAGTACAGGCCCCAAAAATTATGCATTCACCGAACAGAAAATAACAAGAGATTATGTGGCTGGAGGTATATTAGACGGTCAGTGGATAACAATTTTACTGCAGGCCAGTGGAGTATAGGCCCCAAACATTAGGCATTCACCGGACAGAAAAGAACAATTGATTATGTGGCTGGAGGTATATTAGACGGTCAGTGGATAACAATTTTACTGTAGGTCAGTGGAGTACAGACCCCAAACATTAGGCATTCACCTGACAGAAAAAACAAGTGATTATGTGACTTGAGGTATATTAGATGATCAGTGGATAACAATTTTACTGCAGGCCAGTGGAGTATAGGCCCCAAACATTAGGCATTTACCGGACAGAAAAGAACAAGTGATTATGTGGCTGGAGGTATATTAGACGGTCAGTGCATAACAATTTTACTGCAGGCCAGTGGAGTACAGGCCCCAAAAATTATGCATTCACTGGACAGAAAAGAGCAAGTGATTATGTTCCTGGAGGTATATTAGATGATCAGTGGATAACAATTTTACTGCAGGCCAGTGGAGTATAGGCTCCAAACATTAGGCATTCACTGGACAGAAAAGAGCAAGTGATTATGTTCCTGGAGATATATTAGATGATCAGTGGATTACAATTTTACTGCAGGCCAGTGGAGTATAGGCTCCAAACATTAGGCATTCACTGGACAGAAAAGAACAAGTGATTATGTGGCTGGAGGTATATTAGGCGGTCACTGAATAACAATTTTACTACAGGCCAGTGGAGTACAGGCCCCAAAAATTAACCATTCACCTGACAGAAAAGAACAAATGATTATGTGTCTAGACATATATTTGACGGTCAGCGGATAACAATTTTTCTGTAGGCCAGTACAAGCCACAAACATTAGGCATTCACCTGACAGAAAAGAACTAGTGATTATTTGTCTGAAGGTATATTAGGTGGTCACTAGATAAAAATTTTACTGTAGGCCACTGGAGTAGAGGCCCCAAAAATTAGGCATTCACCTGACATAAAAAGCCTTTTATACAGAAAAGGCCTGTATATACATAAGACAAGGACCATTCTTTGTTCTGATAAATAATAAATAAATGGACTGGCACTCAAACATAGGTAGCTCACATGGATACACGTAGATTTATTAGGTATTAAAAACTATGTATAAAAGAGCTGAATAGTACAGCTAAAATATTGCACACTAAAAACAAGTAGAACCATAAAACCACGCATGGAAAGGTAAGTGAACCACAAAGTCACTCCACATATGTTCCGAGTTTTCACAAAAGTTCCATGTATAGGTATTTCAATAAATCCAGTTTCAGAAAGTTCATATGTAGACCAGGATATTATAATGAGATCGGTTGTCAGGCAATTCTGCTATATGGGGCTCATATGTAGAACAAAGATATGGCTTAGGCTTTCAATTTTGATATTGGTATTTGTATATAACTTGAATGAATCAATACCCGCTTGAATGGTTACTTACAGTACAGTCGGTCAAGCCTGTTGTGGCGTCCCACTGCTGTGGGCTTACCTGACGCTGTATGTCGCCTTTGCTGTGATCGATATTATCGAATTGGAAAGTTGCGTTTTCATCATGGAGTTTCAGCCTCTGGTGCAATGGTATGCGATCTTGGCCTCTCACGCTGTGCCTCGGCGTCTCACGCTGTATTTGTTGTTGGTGGTTCACGTGACTCTACTCAGAACTCGCGGGAAAATTCAAATTCTTGTCAGTACTCGATTTTTATTAATCCGATTTTTTTGCATCCGATTTTTTGCATCCAATTTTTGGCAATATGCTGAAGCACTTAAGACTTAATTTTGCATATATTCGGACATTGAATATAGTCTTTCAGTTACCAGACGCGTTTCGGGGAGTACTTTCCTCTTCTTTAGTTAGCTGTACTATTCAGCTCTTTTATACATAGTTTTTAATACCTAAACAATCTACGTGTATCCATGTGAACTACCTATGTTTGAGTGCCAGTCCATCTATTTATTATTTATTATACGACTTATCATTGGAAGGGTGATCCAATTGGACTAGAGCACCTAACTTGGTATATAGTAGAGTGAGCCATTGCCTTGAACTAGCATTCTTTGTTCTGGGTGGTGGCGGATATGTGTTGGATGGCATGAGGAAATTCAATTACACGTGGCCATCACAGGTGTTGAATTCCCCCCAGATCCATGCCTCATTCATTTTTAGAAATGTGAGGTAGTTCACACACTAGGCGAGTGCGCTTATCGGTCACGATCCCCCCTGCTGCGCTGAACGTCCTTTCAGACAGGACACTCGACGAGGGCCAAGCCAAGAGTTCCATGGCAAATTGTGCCAGCTCTGGCTACAGGTCAAGCCTGCACGCCCAGTAGTCCAGGGGTTCCCTGCTTCTCAGAGTGTCCACATCGGCCGTTAACCCAAAGTAGTCAGACACCTGTCGGTCTAGGCAATCCCTGAAGCTGGATCCGGAGGGCAGCACTCGATGGGTTGGCTGCAAGAATGATTTCATATTCGAAGTGACCAACACATCTTCAAACGGCCCTCTTCTTGCAGGCACGGTAGGATTGGTAGCCACACCTGTTTCACTGTGGGTGGAAATTCATCTGCCAGTGTCCGCAACAGTAGAATGCAGCATCTCTCGCAGCAAGGCCTGGAAATGCTGCATTCTGACAGCCCTCTGTGATGCTGGTAACATTTTGTGTTTGTACCGGGGGTCTAAGTACGTTGCCACCAAGTACTGGTCCTTGCCCTTTATGCTTTTTATATGGGGGTCCCTCTTCAAACAATGGAGCATGAAGGCCCCAATTTGCACTAAATTGGAATCGGTGGAGCGCCCTGGCTCCTGCTCATCGCCCAGGAGAATGTCATCCTCGGTCTTCTCCCCCCAGCCACAGACAACACCAGGGATCCCTGAAAACTTTAAAGTCCCCCTCAAAGCCTGCTCTTCTTGCTCCTTCTCCTCCTCCTCATCCTCCCCCCAGCCACCATCCTCCCCAGACTCCTCTTTAGACTCCTGCTGACTTGTCTCAGATGGAGTAGCACCCCTGGGAATTCATTCAGCATTGTGACTTCCTCATCTTCCAGCTCCTGTTCCTCGACGGCTTACTCAATGACACTACCCAAAAGCTCCAGAAAGAAGGCATAAGGTACGATGTCACTGATGGTGCCCTTGCTGATACTGATTAGTTTGGTGATCTCATCAAATGGCCGCAGAAGTTTGCATGCATCGCGCATGAGCAGCCACTGGTGCGGTGAAAAAAAAACAAGCTCCCCACAACATGTCCTGCCGCAGAGTTCGTACAGGTAGTCGTTAACGGCACATTTCTGCTGGAGCAGCCTATCAAGCTTATACAAGGCAGAGTTCCAGTGCGTCGGGCTCTCACAAATCAGACGTCTGACTGGCAGGTGGTGTCACCGCTGAACATCCACAAGGCGAGCCATGGCCGTGTAAGATCTTCTAAAATAGCCAGAGATTTTCCTGGCCTGCCGCAAGACGTCCAGGACCCCGGGGTATTTGGCAACAAAACAATGCACGACTAAGTTGAGGACGTGTGCCATGCACGGCACGTGTGTCATTTTGCTCTGTTTCAGCGCACTCAGCAAATTGGCACCGTTGTCGCACACCACTTCACCAACTGTCAAATTGAGCGTGGTTAGCCACTGATCGGCCTGTGACCGCAAAGCTGAAAGGAGTGCAGGACTGGTGTGGCTCTTGGCTTCCAGGCACAACAGCCGCAGCACAGCATGGCAATGTCTCACCTTGCACATCAAATAGGTTCTGGGGAGCTTGGGGGGCGCAGCGGAAGAGGCAGTAGCAGTGGAAAAGGAGGAGTCAGTCGAGGAGGAGACAGAGGATGGAGTAGAAGGAGGAGAAGAAGCGGCAGGCCTGCATGCAATCCATGGCGGTAACACCAAATCCACACGGGTACCACGGATTGTATGCTTGACGACCATCAGAAGGTTCACCCAGTGGGCAGTAAAAGTTGTGTACCTTCTCTGCCGTGTTTGCTAGTCCACATGTCTGTGGTCAGAAGTATCTTGGCACTGACACTGTGTGCCAGAGATACATTAACTTGCCGCTGAAAGTGGCTATATAGCTCCGGGATGCCATTCTTGGAGAAATATTTCCTTCCGGGGACCTTCCATTGTGGTGTGCCAATGGTCACAAATTTTCTAAAGGTCTCCGAGTCCACCTGTAATGGTCACGTACACACACACACAGGGGGGAGGATAGTGACCACTGCGCTCCACCCTCACCCCTGGCCCTGCCTACTTGCCTCACGAGTCCTGATGACAGGGGACAACTGGACGGCAGTCCCTAACTTAGGATATGTACGGAAAGGACAGACAAGACAATTAACGGATAGTGAACGGACCGGCTCAAAACCAAGAGGACAACGCAGTACAGAGGGATAAGCAAAGAATGGTCAGAAGAAGCCGGGGTCATAAATACCCAGAGAGTCGATAAGTATCAAAGGAGTCCGCAAAGAATAGTCAGTGGAAGCCGAGGTCAAAATACCAGGAGGGATGTGCAGTACAGGAGGAGCAGGCAAAGGATCGTCAGGGAACAGGATCAGGTGTGTGTAGAGTGAGAGTCATGTGACGTGGCCAGCATCACATGACCGACAGACCGACCAGTCGAGCACCGAGTGATCAGCTCGGCGCTCAAGGCAGACCTAGGAGCAGGGAGCCTCCCAGCTAACAAAGCCGCCCTGGGAACGAGGTCAAACACAGATCCTCACTCCCGAAGCTAAGCAGCAGGTCTGCGGCTGATGGGAGACCGAGTGCGCCTTTGGCACCCCGTTACAATACCCCCCCTTTTACGAGAGGCCACCGGACCCAAGACTTCAGGCGATGGCCTTTCAGGATGTTCTAAATGAAATTTTCAAACAAGTCTAGGAGCATGAACCTCCCTGGCAGGTACCCAAGATCTCTCTTCAGGTCCATACCCCTTCCAGTAAATCAGGTACTGCAAGGAATTACGCACCTTCCTGACATTCACTATTTTAGACACCACATACTCGACAGCATCATTAACAAGAATCGGCAGAGGCGAGGCTTTCGATGGTACTACCGGTTCAAAATATTTTTTAAGTAGAGATTTATGGAACACATTATGAATGTGGAATGACTCGGGCAGCTCCAACCTAAATGATACCGGATTAATCACCTCAGGGATCTTATATGGTCCAATAAAACGAGGAGCAAACTTTTTAGAATCTACCTTAAGACAGAGATTCTTGGAGGACAACCATACCTTATCCCCAACCTAAAAATTCACCCCCTTGAACGTCTCCTATCGGCCTTGAGTTTCTGAGAACTTTGAGCCTTTTCTAAGTTCGATTGAACCCGGGCCCAAACTGTGCACAGTTCAGAGGAGAGCCTATCCGCCTCAGGGTTAGAGGAGGAGACGGATGACCCAGAATGAAAACGGGGATGGAAACAATGGTTACAAAAGAAAGGTGAAACCCCAGCAGAAGAATTGATACGGTTATTCAAAGCAAATTCAGCCAATGGAAGAAATTTAACCCATAATTGCTGGTCATCAGCAACATACAACCTCAAGAATTGTTCCACAGACTAATTAAGGCGTTCAGTCTGCCCATTACTCTCAGGGTGGTAGGCAGGGGAAAAAGACAATGAAATTTGACATTTTTGACAGAAGGCCCTCCAGAATTTGGACACAAACTGCACACCCCTGTCAGAAACAATATTTTCCGGGATACCATGCAATCGAACAATTTCTTTCACAAAAATAGACGCCAGGGTTTTGGCATTCAGGAGAATGAAATGGACCATCTTGCTAAACCTATCGACCACTACCCAAACCACAGTCTTACCCTCCGCCGGCGGTAGGTCAGTTATAAAGTCCATCAAGATATGGGACCAGGGTCTACTAGGAATGGGTAGGGGTCGTAGGTTACCAGCAGGGCGAGTCCTAGGTGTCTTGGACCTGGCACAAACCTCACAGGCTGACACGTAGGACTTGACATCCCTAGTTAGAGTGGGCCACCAATAATATCTAGAAACCAGATCCTTAGTGCCCTCCACACCCGGATGTCCACAAAAGACAGAATTGTGACACTCACCCAACAGCTGGAGACGAAATTGTACGGGAACAAACAACTTAATTGTTGGGGTGGATACCGGTGCCAGATGTTGTTCAGACCTAATGCGAGCCGAGATATCCTGGGTTAGAGCTGCTATGATGATTTTTGCTGGTAGGATGGTACCTCAGTAGGTTGAAAAGCATGGAAGCTCCGAGATAATGCGTCCGCCTTCACATTTTTACTTTCCGGCCTGAACGTAATGGAAAAATCAAAACGAGTAAAAAACAGAGCCCATCTGGCTTGACGGGGATTCAACCTCTTAGCAGACTCGAGAAACATAAGATTTTTATGGTCAGTAACAACAGTTACACAATGCCTTCCCCCCTCCAGAAAATGCCTCCACTCCTCAAATGCCCTTTTAATGGCCAGCAGCTCCCTATTCCCTATGTCGTAGTTTCTCTCCGTGGGAGAGAATCTCCGTGGGAGAGAAGAAGGCACATGGTCTCAGGTTAGTGAGGCTAGCAGGACCTTGTGAAAGGACTGCTCCTGTGCCACCCTCGAATGCATCCACCTCCACAATAAAAGGTCTCTCCTGATCAGGCTGGATCAGAATAGGAGCGCTACTGAATGCCTTTTTTAATTTTTCAAATGAAGAAATGGCCTCAGTAGACCAATTCTCCAAATCCGCCCCTTTCTTAGTAAGGTCGGTCAACTGTTTAGCAATTACAGAAAAATTCATAGTAAATGTACGATAGTAATTGGCGAAACCTAAGAACCATTGTAAATCCTTTAAGGATGAAGGTCTTACCCATTCCTTAATTGCTAGTACCTTTCCAGGATCCATCTTGAAGGCGTGAGGAGTCAGAACATGCCCTAGAAACAGAATCTCCTGTACCCCAAAGACACATTTCTCTTGCTTAGCGGATAGCTGATTCTCCCTCAACACCTCTAATACTTGTTTAACATGAGACACATGGGATTCGAAGTCAGGAGAGAATATCAAAATGTCGTCAAGATAGACAATAACAAATTTACCTAAGAACTCCCTAAGAATGTCATTCATAAAGTTTTGGAACACAGCTGGGGCATTGCTGAGTCCAAAAGGCATCACCTGATATTCAAAGTGTCCTGCCGGAGTATTGAACGCCGTCTTCCATTTGTCTCCTTCCTTGATTCGGATTATATTGTATGCCCCTTTCAGGTCAATCTTGGAAAACCAGGTTGCCCCAGAACCTGGTTAAATAAATCCGGAATCAATGGGAGAGAGTATCTATTCTGGAAAGTGATTTTATTTAATCTCCGGTAATTCGAACACAATCTTTTTTCTTAACAAAGAAAAACCCCGCCCTCATAGGAGAGACAGAAGGTCTAATATGCCTTTTACCAAAGCTCTCCTTAATATAATCTTCCATGGCATTGCGTTCGGGCTTAGAAAGATTATAAATTCGCCCCTTGGGAAACTTGGCCCCCTCTATTAGCTCTATAGTACAATCATAAAGTCTATGGGGGGGTAGAACCTCCGGGGTTGGTGATGAGAATACATCAGAATATTCCCTAACAACAGTGGGTAAAGTATCAGACTTTACTGAGACCCCAGCCTGTACCCCGGACAAGCACGAGTCAGACTTAGGCACCCATCTCACCAACTCCCCCTTGGACCAATCTATAGTGGGGTTATGTAGTCGGAGCCAAGGCAACCCTAGTACCACCTCAACCGGTAGGTTCTCTAGGACTAAAAGGGAACATCTATCTGAGTGGCACACACCCACGGTTAGAGAAATCTCTGAGGTACATGAGCTCACCGTACCACAAATAAGAGGAGTAGCATCAATAGCCATGACATGGATAGGAGTTGGTAAAGCATACATTGGAATACCAAATCTTACAGCGTACTCAGAGTCAATAAAGCTGGCCGCTGAGCCAGAATCAATAAAGGCCTTACCCGGCCATTTATCTACCCCCAGAGAAATTGTAATGGGTACCAAAAGCTTACATTTAGAAAAATCAGGGTGTACCTGGTCTTTAGGTTGCCTTGCCTTAGAAGACTTGACAGAGAGGACCTTCTTAGGACACTGGTTGATCCAATAGTCAGAATCTCCACAGTAAAAGCATTCTCCACGTCTGCGGCGAAGATTCCCTCGGGTCATGCCAACCTGCATGGGTTCCTCGGTGGAGACCTCAGCATTGTCTCTGGGATAGGCTTCTGGCTGGACCACCATCTGGGAAGAGAACTGTCGTTCCTGTCGTCTCTCTCTAACCTGTCGGTCAAGTCGCACAACAAGGGTCATCATCTCCTCTAAGGTCTCTGGAAGTTGATAACTGACCAGAAGATCCTTTAAATTATCAGACAGACCTGACCTGAACTGACTCTTCAGGGTTGGTTCGTTCCATCCTGAGGGGACACATCACCTTCTGAATTGGGTGCAATACTCCTCCGCTGGTAGATTGCCCTGAACCAGTGCCTTTAGAGCCGTCTCGGCTACCAGAGCCTTGTCTGGTTCATCATAGAGGGAACCCAGGGCCTGAAAGAACCCCTCCACAGAAGTTAAACAACTGGCGCCAGCAGGTAAAGAGAACGCCCAGTCCTGGAGATCACCGTGTAGTCAGGAAATTATAATGCCCACCCGTTGACTCTCAGGGCCAGAGGACACGGGGTGCAAACGGAAGTAAAGTCTGCAACTCTCCTTAAAAGAGAGAAACTTCTTCCGGTCTCAAGAAAAGGGTTCTGAGAGCTTAATCTGGGGCTTAAAATGCGGACTGGAGTCCTGAGGAGTGGAAGAACCTTGCCCTAACTCAAAAGAACAGAGTTTTTCCCCTAGCTCCTGCACCATCTGCCTCAGATTAGAGACATGGTCAGTCAGGGTCACCAGAGGATTCATTATACAGTGGTTATTGGACCTGTTAATCTGTAACGGTCACGTACACACACACACACACAGGGGGCAGGATAGTGACCACTGCGCTCCACCCTCACCCCTGGCCCTGCCTACTTGCCTCACGAGTCCTGATGACAGGGGACAACTGGACGGCAGTCCCTAACTTAGGATATGTACGGGAAGGACAGACAAGACAATTAACGGATAGTGAACGGACCGGCTCAAAACCAAGAGGTCAACGCAGTACAGAGGGATAAGCAAAGAATGGTCAGGAGAAGCCGGGGTCATAAATACCAGGAGACTTGAGAAGTACCAAAGGAGTCCGCAAAGAATAGTCAGGTGGAAGCCGAGGTCAAAATACCAGAGGGATGCGCAGTACAGGAGGAGCAGTCAAAGGATTGTCAGGGAACAGGATCAGGTAAGTATACAGGTATCCAACAAACACTAGGAACCTAAATTAACAGGCAACCTGTGGCCAGCAGGCTGCCTGTATTTATATTGGGGAGTGAGGGTCATGTGACGTGGCCAGCGTCACATGACCGACAGACCGACCAGTCAAGGCAGACCTAGGAGCAGGGAGCCTCCCAGCTAGCAAAGCCACCCTGGGAACGAGGTCAAACACAGATCCTCGCTCCCGAAGCTAAGCAGCAGGTCTGCGGCTGATGGGAGACCGAGTGCGCCTTCGGCACCCCGTTACACCACCAGTTTAGATGTTAGTAGTTGGCGGGCTAGCAATTCCGACAAGCCAGCGTTCAGCCGTTTGGCAAGAGGGTTATCCGGCGTCGTCATCAATTTATGCTCGAACATTTGGGCCACGGAAACCTGCCTATTGCCAGATGAACCCGACGATGGAATGATGGAAGGTGGAGTGTAGGATAAATTGGAGAAGAGAGGAGAAGGAGAAGAGGCAGGACGTGGAGCGCCAGGAGTATGGCTTTGTGGTGTTGCTCACACTGGGCTCGGTGATGAGAGGCCAGGTGCCTTCTTAAGGTTGTTGTTCCTAAGTGAGTGCTGGGCTTACCGCAACTTATGCGTTGACAGCACAAGCTGCAGATGGCAACACTATTGTCAGCAGCGGACACGTTAAAAAAAGCCCACACTGAGGAGCCATGTGCCAGCGTCCTGGGAGCGCCAGATGTGACAGTGCATGCTGAATGGCTCGTTCCAGATACATTAGCAGTCTGCTCTTTGCCTCCTGTGCACTGTAAATTCTGACTGCTTCTTCTCCTTCTCCTCCATATCTGTTGCACGGTCTCTCCCTCTAAACTCCCCTCCTCTTCCTCTCTTGTGGGCACCCATGTGAAGTCCATCGACACATCATCATCGTCACCTTCACCCCCACTGACATTAGAGATCTCGGAGTAGGCAAAAAAAAATCACAGAAAAAACAAAGATAAAAACATCCTGCACGGTATGGTCTCAGAGTAGGCAGCAACAGCGGGGAACACCCTCCTTGGGCTGACCTGGGTACTGTCATCAGACTGCTGGGTCGCAACAGCTGATACCTCCTCTTCCTGATCCAATGCCAAGACTGGCTGCACATCGGTAAGATCTTAGAATGGATGGGAAAATAATTCCTCTGACTGGAGTGGAGGGGATATGGAGGTGGTGGTGTCATTGCGGGTGCACACAGGAGAGAGTAAAGAGGGTGCAGATAGAGAGGATGAGGAGGGTCCCAAAGCAGAAGGCTGAATGAGCCACTTAACCAACTCTGGTGCGTCCTTTGAAGTAATCGCACACACCTTAGGCTCTGGCCTGGTGCTCCTGCCTGACCCCTACCACCACTGCGGAATGGCCTGCCTCTTCCTCTGCCTGTCATTTTCAAAATGACCCTGTGACAAAAGTCCCTATAGAAGAGCAGTATTTGTGGAAGAAGGTATATCACACCCCTGCCTCAATAAATTTTTTGGGGGGCAGCTGGTATTTCACACCAGTAGAAATTATTTGTTCCAATAACGTTGGTCACTCTGTGTAGCTGTGGTAACGCAGCAAAACCTCAAACAAATTCTGCACTACCCAAATGCACTATATAGAAAGTATATTATTGGTATATAACACCCCTGCCTCAATCACTTTTTTTGGGGGGCAACTGGTATTTCACACCAGTAGAAATGATTTGTTCCAATAGCATTTGTCACTCTGTGTAGCTGTGGTAACACAGTAAAACCGCCAACAAATGCTGCACTACCCAAATGCACTATATAGAAAGTATATTATTGGTATATCACATCCCTGCTTCAATAAAAAAAAAAATTGGGGGGGGGGGGGGGGGGAACTGGTATATCACACTAGTAGAAATGATTTGTTCCAAGAGAGTTTGCCCCTCTGTATAGCTGCAGTATCGCAGCAGAAACGAACACAACTGCTGCACAATACAAATTCACTATAATATACTTTCTATGTTAGAAAGTATATTATAAGTATATTATAACTCTCAGTAAGTCACACCTATCGATAGCACACCTATACCAGTCCTTAAATTGACTTTTGTGGCCCTATTAGCTAACGTTTGGTGTCCCTAACAGTCTGTCTCTGCTCCACACAGAAACCTCTCCCTACACAGGCAAAATACTAAATATAAAATGGCGTCCAGATCGGGTTTATTTATAAGGTAAGGGGTATGTCCATGTGCTAAAAAGTCTCAATTGGCTGTCCTGTATCACCTGATGGATATGTCATGGGTAAAATTTCCTCACAATTCAAAACACTATGGTACCGGCGGACATCGTCATATGTTCGCCAGTTTGCTGAACCGTGAATGAACAAAGTTTGCTGTGAAACGACCGCCAGGCGAACCGCAAGGCCCTCTCTACTCATCACTATTTGTTACATATTTTTGGCACTTCTTTTCCAGTGATGGAGAAGGGGGTATGTCTTAGGGGGTAAAGGTTGAAGCTATATGGAAAAGGGACATGTCTTAAAATACAACAATGTGATTTAAAATTGCACCACAATTTTGGAACAAATTAAGCCAGCTAATGATGCTGTAAAGTTAAATAAAGGCCATATTATCAGTAATATTATGTATACAAACAAGGAATGCTAACAATCACTGATGAAGATGACTCCCATATACGAATGAAGTAGAAAACTATTAGGCTGGTTTCACACGGGCGTTGCGGAAAGATGTGCGGGTGCGTTGCGGGAACACCCGCGATTTTTCCGCGCTAGTGCAAAACATTGTAATGCGTTTTGCACGCGTGTGAGAAAAATCGCGCATGTTTGGTACCCAAACCTGAACTTCTTCACAGAAGTTCGGGCTTGGGATCGGTGTTCTGTAGATTACCATGGTGATGGATCATGTGATGACCGGAGTGACGTCATCAAAGGTCCTGTAACTGTATTTAATGCTCACCACAGGTCCTATTCAACAAAAGAGACAGAAGGAGATGCCGGGCCGCGATCAAGGGGACTAAGGTAAGTTAATTTTTTATTTTTTAACCCCTCCAGCGCTGTTTTACTATGCATTCTGTATTCAGAATGCTATTATTTTCCCTTATAACCATGTTATAAGGGAAAATAATAATGATCGGGTCTCCATCCCGATCGTCTCCTAGCAACCGCGCGTGAAAATCGCACCGCATCCGCACTTGCTTGCGGATGCTTGCGATTTTCACGCAACCCCATTCACTTCTATGGGGCCTGCGTTGCGTGAAAAAATATAGAGCATGCTGCGATTTTCACGCAACGCATAAGTGATGCGTGAAAATGACCGCTCATCTGAACAGCCCCATAGAAATGAATGGGTCGGTATTCAGTGCGGGTGCAATGCGTTCACCTCACGCATCGCATCCGCGCGGAATACTCGCCCGTGTGAAAGGGGCCTTAATGTGCTCAGCTCCTCCTGCTCTATAACATAGTGCCTGCAGATTGCACTACATTTCGTGGTGACAGGGCTTTAAGACTGCTTTTGCATGAACCGACAGCAGCTGAACTTGACATTGACATATTAAAGTCTATACTTACATGTCAGGATTTTTAAAAGTCCAACAGTCAAGCTTGTTTTATATTTTTTTATATTTTTCAAGCTAGACTTATCCATTCAAGTCAATGGGTCAGTGAAAAGAACATTGATAGCACACTGATGCCATCTACGTGTGACCTGTTTTTCAGCGAGGGTTGCTAGGAGACTGAGTGTGCATTCAATTTGCACTTCAATTTGAAGTAGTAGTTTGAAGTAGTTTATAGTTTGTTTTGAACATACTGTGCTTTAGGCTTCTTATAACAAATATTATTTTTGTTCATGTATTTATTCTCCAATTGCTGTATTTTTTAATGTTTCTAGTGAAATTATATTGGTTTCTAGCATTTAAAATATACACACTTCTAAGCTCTAGGTTATTCCAATTCAAAGATTATTACTACACCAATGACTAGATGTGTTCATCATGCTGATAATTTGTTTGGTTTGCATATTGACATAATATTTTAGTCTACTGGGTCATTTCAGTAGCTGTTCTGCTTTAATATTGAGTATAGTATTTAAGTTTTAGCAGGCCAATATTGGTTTAGGCAACAGAAACAGAAGCCATTAGGTAGGGCTTCATTATTTTTCCAACTGAAAATGGTTCCTAGAAATGTTTAATCTAAAATCACTGCACTGTATAAATTGTTTTTAGATTACCAATTTATTGAAAGTCATCTGAACATTGTGTTTGACCTCCTCTCACTATTCTTATTCCTTTGCAAATGTATATGCTATCTTTTTCTTGCATTGCTGTTTGCTGTTTGGATCTTCTGCTTTGATGTTTTAAACTAACAGTACATATACTGTGTATATATATATATATATATATATATATATACTGTGTGTGTGTATATATATATATATATATATATATATGTTTCTTATTCAAAAATTGGACTTTAATGTTACAGTAGACTAGTGATGAGCGAATTTATGAAAAATTTGCTTTGGCTGCATTAACAAATTTCACAAAGAAATTCGATTTGTGAAAAATTACTTTGTATGTAGCAGTTGCAATAATGGGGAAAAGCAAGCCCGGCATCTGATGCTACAATTGTGGGCTTTTAGGGGTTAATCCAGTAAAAAAAACAAAAAAAAAACATACTCACCTTATCCATTTGCTCGCGGAGAGGCCATTGCGCGGTGACATCATGACATCATCATGCTGGCAAGGCAAGGTGAGATCATGACTGATGACCACTAAAGGCACAGTTTATAAGATGTGAGACCCTGGCCCCCTGAGACTAAAGACTGTGGACTATCACTGGGTTACACAGATATACAGTAGTGTTCTTATATTGCTTTTTAGTCACTTTGCTTAAAGTGTCCAATAATGGCCCACCTGGTCTTTACCTACAAGCAGCCAGCATGTACCCCCAGCAATCAATCAATGACCTCAGTGGACTGATCACAAGCCATACTACTGGCATCATGGCTCACATTGCTAAGTGGCAATGACACGACCCACAACTTCACTGATTGGTGAGCACGTGCCAGCTGCTGGTAAATAAACATAGAGGGGACCATTGAAGCATCTATGCAGGATCAATAAGTAATTGATTTATTTTCTCCAGAAGTTGGGTTACCCCTTTAAAGGGGTTGTTCACCATTGAAGGTCTTTCGGGCAGACTCCCCCAAAATTGCTAGACCTGCAGAGAAAAACCTACTTACCTGCTCCATACTGTTGGGTTCTGGTTCATTTACTGCGCCCCCCCCCCCCCCCCCACAACACTCCCCCTGGCCACACAGTCTTGCTACGGTCACTGCAGGTCAATATTCTGTCACCCAGTAAGCAGCCATATGGGGGAATCATCACTGCTGTACACAGTCACTGGCTGCAGTAGCCAAGTGACCTATGTCAAAAAGGATGTTGACACGCCAAGGACTGGAGCAATACAGCAGTGATATGGGAGCCAAGAAGCTGGAACCTAGTGGTGGGAGCCAGATAACTTTGCTTCCACCCGCATGTCAAACCATATGGGGGGTTGGGGGTTGGCAGAAAGGCTCCTAATGTTGAACTCCTTTAACTCCTTAGTTATATTGCTCTAGTCTCTTAAACTAAAGGCAGACAGTATTAGCATGCATAGATGTTTATGGTAATTTAATTGTTATTGTATTTTTTACAATATTATATTAGAAAAAATATTTTAAGAAAGATTTGTTGAAGGCATATCTGTGAAAGTTAGTGATGACTTGCTAAGGCAAAAACATTATTGGAGAATAACTTAAACACTAACTTTGAAATCATAAATTTGGCAGAAAAAAATCACAGAAAAAACAGTATTCAGGTGTCTCCCTCTTAGGGTAAAGTACTTTTTGTGTTGACAGAGTGTTCATAACTTCTGACAGAATTCATATGAAAAGAATGAAAGAGTCATCATATAGTTCAGGTTACTTCTTTTGAAACTGATATGAAACAAAGAAATAAATGTTGACAGTAAACAAAAATGCTGCATAATCATTCTTCATAGGTTTTCTACCAGTCACTATTTCACCAATTCATTATATGTATTGCAGGTTGTACAGTAAGATAAAAAGTTATCTTTTAGCTAAATAAATATGTTTACTATAGAAACCTCTTCATTTATATTGATTCCTACAACAGAAAAACATTTAAGTTTTTTAATGCAATAAAATTAAATCTAAACTAGACTGAATCTTTTGAATTGATGTTCTTTACCAATAACGCAAAATATTAATGATAATAACAATCATCATCATTGCCACAACTGAATGAATTTAAAAGTTTTTACACTAAATGTATATCTATCAATTTTTCAAGGGACATCAACTAAAAATAATAATGGATGACAGTGGTGAATTTGTGTGCACTACTGAAAATTATCTTGATATCCTACCAACAATTTATACAGGACACGTGATTATCCCCTTATAACTACAGGGTGGTCCAAACATATGGTATGAGGAATGTAGAGTTATAATCTAATTCCATGATCTAATTCCAGCAGATGGAGCAGACTCCACAGGGGACCTTGCTTCAAAGCAGACCACATTTTTGCAGTCCACAATGGCAACTCAAGCCTTTCTGGCAGGATGAATGACGGTGGAGGGAGGGATGAGTTGGTCAGCAGAATAAAAGGATTCATCAGACATCATGGAACCGGGGGTTCATAAGGAATTATGAATTGCCCGTCCATAACAGGCATAAACCAGTTACATATCGGCGACCCTGGGGCCAAGATGGAAAAAACCCTGGTCGTAGTGCCAGGGGTTGGGTGCCAGGAAGGGAAAATACAGAGATCTCCCAGCAGAAGCCTAATAATGGTGCCATGTTTGTTCTCCACCTATAACTGGAACCCAGGAAGATCTGGTATAGAGCTAGTGGCCATAATGGGTTTTGTGGATCTTTGCTACAAGGACAAGGGAGGGTGGACTCCTCCCAGAGGGAGTGACCGGCTACAGGTGAAAAGGCCCCTGCAGGCCAGAGGCCACGGTCTTTCTCTGAAAGGGGCCACATCGTGTAATGTGTTTGGAGGGACCATGGTCAAACTGCTGACATCACTGCCCCATGTGAATACGATATATTCTCTGTGTATATCGTGTATTGACTAGGGCGCCCATAAGGCAATTAAATATAGGAAAACTAGAGGAATGGTCAAAAATCTGGCAACTAAAATTTAATGTGGATAAGTGCAAAATAATGCACCTGCGGCGTAAAAACCCAAGAGCAGAATATAAAATCAGTGATACAGTCCTAACCTCTAAGTAAGTATCTGAGGAAAGGGATTTAGGGGTCATTATTTCAGAAGACTTAAAGGTAGGCAGACAATGTCATAGAGCAGCAGGAAATGCTAGCAGAATGCTTGGGTGTATAGGGAGAGGAATTACCAGTAGAAAGAGGGAGGTGCTCGTGCCGCTCTACAGAGCACTAGTGAGACCTCATTTGGAGTATTGTGTGCAGTACTGGAGACCATATCTCCAGAAGGATATTGATACTTTGGAGAGAGTTCAGAGAAGAGCTACTAAACTGGTACATGGATTGCAGGATAAAACTTACCAGGAAAGATTAAAGGACCTTAACATGTATAGCTTGGAAGAAAGACGAGACAGAGGGGATATGATAGAAACTTTTAAATACATAAAGGGAATCAACAAGGTAAAAGAGGAGAGAATATTTAAAAGAAGAAAAACTGCTACAAGAGGACATAGTTTTAAATTAGAGGGGCAAAGGTTTAAAAGTAATATCAGGAAGTATTACTTTACTGAGAGAGTAGTGGATGCATGGAATAGCCTTCCTGCAGAAGTGGTAGCTGCAAATACAGTGAAGGAGTTTAAGCATGCATGGGATAGGCATAAGGCCATCCTTCATATAAGATAGGGCCAGGGGTTATCTATAGTACTCAGTATATTGGGCAGACTAGATGGGCCAAATGGTTCTTATCTGCCGACACATTCTATGTTTCACACACATTCTATATATAATTTAATCTTGTTCTGTCCTTGTATTTCGGTCCATGAATTCCCATGTCCATGCTTCGGCAAACTTATACGCTACTGTGGGTTGGTTTCTAACCCTATATAATCCTGTTAGCAGACTGGCCTTATATCAAACGAGGAACTGGTGGCAGTCTACCGGGCTGACAAAGCTCTGTTTCACTGGGGCAGTGAAAAGGCTGTGGAGTCACGCTGGAGGTCTCGTGGACCACCCTCTCTCACTCCCCGTGCCTCCCTGTGCCTGCATGGACATAAGGTTTCTGTGTAAACTGTACCAAGCTGACCTTACGTGCTCCCAGGGAGGGTCTTAGAAACCAGTGAAGAGACCGTATCTCGTGAACGTCATAGTTGATGTCAGGCGGGGCCGCGAGCTGTGGGGTATGTCACATATTGGTGGCAGCAAAGTGGGATTGAGATACTAGTGTGTGTGAGTGTGGGACCCATACTCCCAGACACTAAAGACTACCAGCAGTAGCTTTTTCCGCTGAATTCTTAAGATCAGCTCAACACTAGACAGTCTGAGTGCAAATATAATAAGGTGAGTTGGCCTTCTTCTTCTGGCGTTGGGCTTTTGGGGTACGCCTGGGTTCAAATGGGTTAGGCTTAGGAACCTCTGGAAGGGTGGCGATATCTTGAATAAAGTCCCAATTTTCAATTTCCATCCTGGGAATTTCTAGATGTTGAAAAGCTTGCTCGAGATCGGCATGATTTTTTATGGTGATCCGAACCCCCTTGTAAAGGAACGAAAGGCCGAATGGGAAGGCCCAACGATATAGTATTTTGTGGTGAATGAGCCACTCTGTCAGGGGTTTGAGGGCTTTGCGCTTTTTAAGAGTGATGGGAGCCAGATCTTGATAGATATAGATTCTCTGATCTCTGAACATCACTTCTTGTATCTTCCTGGAGCATTCTAGTATAGCTTCTTTATCTTGGAAGTTTAAGAAGCGACATATTATATCTCTGGGAGGCTCTGTCGGTTTAGGTTTTGGACGGAGAGCTCTGTGAGCTCTTTCAATTATTGGGGCAGGGTGATCTGGGCCCAGGAGCAATTCACATAGAGCCAGTATTGCCTCAGGGATTTCGGAGGGCATTATGGATTCAGAGAGACCGCGGAATCTTAAGTTATTCCTCCTACACCGATTTTCCTGATCCTCCAGTGCGGAGTGCATTGAATTAAGGTGGCTTTGAACGGAGTGTAAGCTGTTTGAAGCAGCCATTTGGAACTCCAGCATGGCGGTGTGGGCTGTCTCTAGCTCTTCCACCCTACCCCCTACATGCCTGATGTCTTGACGCAGGGACGACAGTTCGCTCACCAGCGGTTCCAAGGCTCTTGTCAGGGCTGACTTCAGGTATCTGCTCGAAATCGGGAGGTTTTGGCGGCCACCCGTATCTTCGGAGTCGCTCTCTCTTTCGGCATTATCGTAGCTCTCTTTGTCCGGCTCGTTTTGTGTGACCGGCGCCATCTTGGGCTCTTTAGCAGCGTGTATAGACGCCGCTTTTTTTTATAAATTTGTCCATTTCGCCACTAGTCACGGAGGCCTTCTGGTGATGAGAAGGTTCCCCTGATCTTGGGTGACCTATTTTTACCATTTTCCAGGCGGTATAGCTAACGTTAACTTCTGTAGAGATATATCAGCAAGACGGAGCTCAGGCGCACACAGCCATCCACGCCCGGCGCTAGCTCCGCCCCCCCCTTTACTAACTTTATTGATACACAAGCTTGGCTGCACTGAACAGTGATGAGTCACAGGCTGGCCACTCCCCCACTCTGCTCTGCAAGCAGCAGCTACTCTATGTATAACTCCTGTGCCTATATTTCTGCACACAGACATGAATCTACTTCTCACCCAGTGTCTAAATCCCATTACTGACTGTCCACAGGCTATGCCCTCGCATGTGTATCTAATCCTATCCTGTGTGATACAGCCTGCTGAGCTGTGTATCTAATCCCATCACTGACCTTCCACAGGCTCTTCCATCACCATCTCCAGAGTGTAATAAACACATCATATCCAAACACATCTGTATCTATTCCTATCATGTATGTGCCTAATGTACAGCCTGGTGTGTGCGATACTGCCTGCTGAAGTGTGTATCTAATCCCATCTTGAACAATACAGGATGCTGAGTGGTGTATCTAATCCTATCTTTTATGTGATACTGCCTGCTGAGCTGTGTATCTAATCCCATTTTGTATGATATAGCCTGCTGAGCTGTGTATCTAAACCTATCTTGCATGATCCTGCCTGCTGAGCTATGTATCTAAACCCTTATTTACACGACTGTATCCATTTTGCGATCCACATTTTCTGCAGTCCCATTGAGTTCTATGGATTTGAGGTCCTTATTTTGAAGACCAGAATAGGACATGTTCTGTCTTTACTGGAACTGACATACGGATGTAAAAAACACACTGATGACGTCCATGTTCTTTCCACATCCGTATGTCAGTTCTGCGAAAGATGGAACATGTCCTATTCTGGTCCTCATAATGCAGATCTAAAACCCATAGAACTCAATGGGAATGCAAAAAAAAATATATCTAAATCGCACACAGACAGTAACCATATTTAGTGGATCCTCAACTTGCAGACTGCAAAACGGATACGGTTCTGTGCATGAGCCCTATCACTTATACTCAGCGCCCATAACAATGACATCCAGAGTTCCTCCATAAAAGTGACGTCCACAGTGCCCCATAACAATGACATCAACAGTGCTTCTGTTACAGTGACCTCCACAGTGCCCCCATAACAGTGATATTCACAGTGCTCCTATAACAGTGACATCCACATGCCCCCATAACAGTGATATCCAGAGTGCTCCTGTAACAGTGATCTCCACAGTGCCCCCATAACAATGACATCCACAGTGCATCCATAACAGTGACATCAACAGTGCCCCCATAACAGTGATATCCACTGTGCTACTATAACAGTGACCTCCACAGCGCCCCCATAACAATAACATCCACAGTGCCCACATAACAGTGATAGTCACAGTGCCCACATAACAGTGACATCCACAGTGCCCCATAATAATGACATCAACAGTGCTCCTGTTACAGTGACCTCCACAGTGCCCCCATAACAGTGACGTCCACAGTGCCCCATAACAGTGATATCAAGAGTGCTCCTGTAATAGTGACCTCCACAGTGCCCCCATAACAGTGACGTCCACAGTGCCCCCATAACAGTGACATCCACAGTGCATCCATAACAGTGACATCAACAGTTCCCCCATAACAGTGATATCCACAGTACTCCTATAACAGTGACCTCCACAGCGCCCCCATAACAGTAAAATCCACAGTGCCCACATAACAGTAAAATCCACAGTGCCCACATAACAGTGATAGTCACAGTGCCCACATAACAGTGACATCCACAGTGCCACATAACAATGACATCAACAGTGCTCTTGTTACAGTGACCTCCACAGTGCCCCCATAACAGTGACCTCCACAGTGCCCCCATAACAGTGACATCCACAGTGCATCCATAACAGTGACATCCACAGTGCCCCCATAACAGTGACATCCACAGTGCTCATATAACAGTGACCTCCGCAGTGCCACCATAAATGTGATATCCACAGTGCTCCTATAACAGTGACCTCCACAGCGCCCCCATAACAGTAACTTCCACAGTGCCCACATAACAGTGATAGTCACAGTGCCCATATAACAGTGACCTCTACAGTGCCCCTTAACAATGACATCAACATTGCTCCTGTTACAGTGACCTCCACAGTGCACCCATAACAGTGATATCCACAGTGCTCCCATAACAGTGACATCCACATGCCCCCATAACAGTGATATCCAGAGTGCTCCTGTAACAGTGATCTCCACAGTGCCCCCATAACAATGACATCCACAGTGCATCCATAACAGTGACATCAACAGTGCCCCCATAACAGTGATATCCACTGTGCTACTATAACAGTGATCTCCACAGCGCCCCCATAACAATAACATCCACAGTGCCCACATAACAGTGATAGTCACAGTGCCCACATAACAGTGACATCCACAGTGCCCCATAATAATGACATCAACAGTGCTCCTGTTACAGTGACCTCCACAGTGCCCCCATAACAGTGACGTCCACAGTGCCCCATAACAGTGATATCAAGAGTGCTCCTGTAATAGTGACCTCCACAGTGCCCCCATAACAGTGTCGTCCACAGTGCCCCCATAACAGTGACATCCACAGTGCATCCATAACAGTGACATCCACAGTTCCCCCATAACAGTGATATCCACAGTACTCCTATAACAGTGACCTCCACAGCGCCCCCATAACAGTAAAATCCACAGTGCCCACATAACAGTAAAATCCACAGTGCCCACATAACAGTGATAGTCACAGTGCCCACATAACAGTGACATCCACAGTGCCACATAACAATGACATCAACAGTGCTCCTGTTACAGTGACCTCCACAGTGCCCCCATAACAGTGACCTCCACAGTGCCCCCATAACAGTGACATCCACAGTGCATCCATAACAGTGACATCCACAGTGCCCCCATAACAGTGACATCCACAGTGCTCATATAACAGTGACCTCCGCAGTGCCCCCATAAATGTGATATCCACAGTGCTCCTATAACAGTGACCTCCACAGCGCCCCCATAACAGTAACTTCCACAGTGCCCACATAACAGTGATAGTCACAGTGCCCATATAACAGTGACCTCTACAGTGCCCCTTAACAATGACATCAACATTGCTCCTGTTACAGTGACCTCCACAGTGCCCCCATAACAGTGATATCCACAGTGCTCCTGTAACAGTGATCTCCATGGTGCCCCATAACAGTGATATCCACAGTGCCCCTATAACAGTGACATCCACAGTGCATCCATAACAGTGACATCAACAGTGCCCCCATAACAGTGATATCCACTGTGCTACTATAACAGTGACCTCCACAGCGCCCCCATAACAATAACATCCACAGTGCCCACATAACAGTGATAGTCACAGTGCCCACATAACAGTGACATCCACAGTGCCCCATAATAATGACATCAACAGTGCTCCTGTTACAGTGACCTCCACAGTGCCCCCATAACAGTGACGTCCACATTGCCTCCATAACAGTGATATCCACAGTGCTCCTGTAACAGTGACCTCCACAGCGCCCCCAGATAGGTGACATCCACAGTGCCCATATAACAGTGATAGTCACAGTGCCCACATACGGTAACAGTGACATTCACAGTGCCTCCATAACAGTGACATCTATCTATCTATCTATCTATCTATCTATCTATCTATCTATCTATCTATCTATCTATCTATCTATCTATCTATCTATCTATCTATCCATCCACCTCCACATGTAGATAACACAAAGCCTTAGTAAATCTCAGATACCCCCCAAACATTAGATGTGACCTCTGGGCTGAAGTGTTGGGGCCCCTGTCCTGTGTGGCCCCCACTCTGTCAGCCCTGGAGTAGAGCACCACAGACCCCGTCTATAGCAGGCAGACAATGGGCAGCGGTGACTGCGCCCAGGAACAGGCAAGTGTCATGGCCTTTGCTGTGTGCGCCGTGACACTTGTGCCATGCTTGCGGTTGCCGGTGGCAACGTGTTGCTGTTTAGGCATGTGGTGGCAGTTAGGGTTGAGCAAACCCGAACTGTAAAGTTCGGGTTCGTACCAAACTTTAGGATTTTTGGACCCCGGACCCGAACATTTCAGTAAAAGTTTGGGTTCGGGTTTGGTGTTCGGCGCTTTCTTGGCGCTTTTTGAAAGGCTGCAGAGCAGCCAATCAACAAGCGTTTAACTGTCTGACCTTAGAAGCCATCACAGCCATGCCTACTAATGGCATGGCTGTGATTGGCCAGAGCAGCATGTGACCCAGGCTCTATATAAGCTTGAATCACATAGCGCTGCACATCATTCTGCTGTTACAAGTGTAGGGAGAGGATGCTGCTGGACTTGTGATTTCAGGGAGAGCATAGGAGAGAATCTAACTCTGCGATCTACAGAGAAATAGTTGTGTGGGTGCAGGGCACAATCGTTTTACCCTGCCCTGACCCAATTGACCAAAATAAAATAACTTTTATCCGTCTGTTAGGTGGCGGCGGCGGTCATTTTATGCAAGCTCAGTGCACCAGCACTGCATCTGAGCTTTTGGGACATTGAAAATCACAATTTTTTGGGCAATCTACAACATCTGGATTAGTCAGTGTGCAATTTAAGCTAGAAATACAGCCATCATTTTCTGGGGTTTTAAAAACACACTTTTTTTGCCAACAAAACTGTATTTTCCTGGTCTGCAAGTGTTAAATTCAAGTTTAACCACTTCAGCCCCCCTAGCTTAAACACCCTTAATGACCAGGCCACTTTTTACACTTCTGACCTACACTACTTTCACAGTTTATTGCTCGGTCATGCAACTTACCACCCAAATGAATTGTACCTCCTTTTCTTCTCACTAATAGAGCTTTCATTTGGTGGTATTTCATTGCTGCTGACATTTTTACTTTTTTTGTTATTAATCGAAATTTTACGATTTTTTTGCAAAAAAATGACATTTTTCACTTTAAGTTGTAAAATTTTGCAAAAAAAACGACATCCGTATATAATTTTTTCTCTAAATTTATTGTTCTACATGTCTTTGATAAAAAAAAAATGTTTGGGTAAAAAAAAAAATGTTTTGGGTAAAAGTTATAGCGTTTACAAACTATGGTTCAAAAATGTGAATTTCCGCTTTTTGAAGCAACTCTGACTTTCTGAGCACCTGTCATGTTTCCTGAGGTTCTACAATGCCCAGACAGTACAAACACCCCACAAATGACCCCATTTCGGAAAGTAGACACCCTAAGGTATTTGCTGATGGGCATAGTGAGTTCATAGAACTTTTTATTTTTTGTCACAAGTTAGTGGAAAATTATGATTTTTTATTTATTTATTTTCCTTACAAAGTCTCATATTCCACTAACTTGTGACAAAAAATAAAAAATTCTAGGAAATCGCCATGCCCCTCACAGAATACCTTGGGGTGTCTTCTTTCCATAATGGGGTCACTTGTGGGGTAGTTATACTGCCCTGGCAATTTAGGGGCCCTAATGTGTGGGAAGTATTTTGAAATCAAAATGTGTAAAAAATGACCTGTGAAATCCTAAAGGTGCTCTTTGGAATGTGGGCCCCTTTGCCCACCTAGGCTGCAAAAAAGTGTCACACATGTGGTATCGCCGTACTCAGGAGAAGTTGGGCAATGTGTTTTGGGGTGTCATTTTACATATACCCATGCTGGGTGAGAGAAATATATCGGCAAAAGACAACTTTTCCCATTTTTTTATACAAAGTTGGCATTTGACCAAGATATTTATCTCATCCAGCATGGGTATATGTAAAATGACACCCCAAAACACATTGCCCAACTTCTCCTGAGTATGGCGATACCACATGTGTGACACTTTTTTGCAGCCTAGATGCGCAAAGGGGCCCAAATTCCTTTTATGAGGGCATTTTTAGACATTTGGATCCCAGACTTCTTCTCACGCTTTAGGGCCCCTAAAATGCCAGGGCAGTATAACTACCCCACATGTGACCCCATTTTGGAAAGAAGACACCCCAAAGTATTCAATGAGGGGCATGGCGAGTTCATAGAATAATTTTTTTTTTTGGCACAAGTTAGCGGAAATTGATTATTTTTTTTTTTTTCTCACAGTCTCCCTTTCCGCTAACTTGGGACAAAAATTTCAATCTTTCATGGACTCAATATGCCCCTCACGGAATACCTTGGGGTGTCTTCTTTCCGAAATGGGGTCACATGTGGGGTATTTATACTGCCCTGGCATTTTAGGGGCCCTAAAGCGTGAGAAGAAGTCTGGAAAATAAATGTCTAAAAAATTTTACGCATTTGGATTCCGTGAGGGGTATGGTGAGTTCATGTGAGATTTTATTTTTTGACACAAGTTAGTGGAATATGAGACTTTGTAAGAAAAATAAAATCAAAATTTCCGCTAACTTGGGCCAAAAGAATGTCTGAATGGAGCCTTACAGGGGGGTGATCAATGACAGGGGGGTGATCAATGACAGGGGGGTGATCAGGGAGTCTATATGGGGTGATCACCCCCCTGTCATTGATCACCCCCCTGTAAGGCTCCATTCAGACGTCCGTATGTGTTTTGCGGATCCGATCCATGTATCCGTGGATGCGTAAAAAACATACGGACGTCTGAATGGAGCCTTACAGGGGGGTGATCAATGACAGGGGGGTGATCAGGGAGTCTATATGGGGTGATCACCCCCCTGTCATTGATCACCCCCCTGTAAGGCTCCATTCAGATGTCCGTATGTGTTTTGCGGATCCGATCCATGTATCCGTGGATCCGTAAAAAACATACGGACGTCTGAATGGAGCCTTACAGGGGGGTGATCAATGACAGGGGGTGATCAGGGAGTCTATATGGGGTGATCACCCCCCTGTCATTGATCACCCCCCTGTAAGGCTCTATTCAGACGTCCGTATGTGTTTTGCGGATCCGATCCATGTATCCGTGGATCCGTAAAAAACATACGGACGTCTGAATGGAGCCTTACAAGGGGGTGATCAATGACAGGGGGGTGATTGATGACAGGGGGTGATCAGGGAGTCTATATGGGGTGATGAGGGGTGATCAGGGGTTAATAAGGGATTAATAAGTGACAGGGGGGGTGTAGTGTAGTGGTGTTTGGTGCTACTTATTACTGAGCTGCCTGTGTCCTCTGGTGGTCGATCCAAGCAAAGGGGACCACCAGAGGTCCAGGTAGCAGGTATATTAGACGCTGTTATCAAAACAGCGTCTAATATACCTGTTAGGGGTTAAAAAAATCGTATCTCCAGCCTGCCAGCGAACGATCGCCGCTGGCAGGCTGGAGATCCACTCGCTTACCTTCCGATCCTGTGAACGCGCGCGCCTGTGTGCGCGCGTTCACAGGAAATCTCGCGTCTCGCGAGATGACGCGTATATGCGTGACTGTGCGCAGAGCTGCCGCCTCCGGAACGCGATCCTGCGTTAGGCGGTCCGGAGGCGGTTAATATATACAGCTTTCATGTTCTGTTACCAAATAAACACTTTTTTGGCAATATACAACATCTGGATTAGTCATTGTGCAATTTAAGCTAGAAATACACCCATCATTTTCTGTGGTTTTAAAAACACGTTTTTGCCAAAAACCACTATTTTCAGGCCTTGCAGCATCAGCACGTGTGAAATTACAGGCTCATATACTGCTGTCAAATTCAGTTGTTAAACAAACACTCATTCTCATTTGGGCAAAAAAAAAATTAGTTGACAGCCTTTGATGCAGATGTCATTGTGAGATACACCCTTAATACATTTGGGTTAGATTCAGAGATTTGAAATACCGCCATTTGGTGCACCAATATTTAATTCAGGCCTACAGTGGTTCAGGCCATGTGAGATACACCCTATACATACAGGGGTTTGATTCAGGCATTTTAAATACAGCCATTTTGGGCAAAGAAATCTTTAATTCAGGCCTACAGTGGTTCAGGCCATGTGAGATACACCCTATACACACAGGGGTTTGATTCAGGCATTTTAAATACAGCCATTTTGGGCAAAGAAATCTTTAATTCAGGCCTACAGTGGGTCAGGCCGTGTGAGATACACCCTGTATATACAGGGCTTATATTTTTTCATTATTAAAACACCCTTTTTGGGGCAAAATACACAATATTTCAGGCCTTGAAGCAAAAGCACTTTTAAAATTCCTGGTTTATATACCGCTGCCATATTGAGTTATTAAACAAATACCCGTTTGGGCAAAAAAAGTTTATTTGGCAGCCTTTGCTGCATATGTCATTGTGAGATACACCAGTAATACATTTAGGTTAGATTCAGAGATCTACAGAGATTTTAAATACTGTCATTTGGTGCACCAATATTGAATTCAGGCCTACAGTGGATCAGGCCATGGGAGATACACCCTGTATATACAGGGCTTATATTCTTTCATTAATAAAACACCCTTTTGGGGCAAAATACACAATATTTCAGGCCTTGCAGCATAAGCATGTTTGAAATTCCTGGGTTATATACCGCTGCCATATTGAGTTATTAAACAAACACCCGTTTGGCAGCCTTTGCTGCATATGTCATTGTAAGATACACCCGTAATACATTTGGGTTAGATTCAGAGATTTGAAATACCGCAATTTGGTGCTCCATTATTGAATTCAGGCCTACAGTGGGTCAGGCCGTGTGAGATACACCCTCTACATACAGGGGTTTGATTAAGGCATTTGAAATACAGCCATTTTGGGCAAAGAAATCTTTAATTCAGGCCTACACTGGTTCATGCCGTGTGAGATACACCCTTTACATACAGGGGTTTGATTCAGGCATTTGAAATACAGCCATTTTGGGAAAATAAATATTTAATTCAGGCCTACAATGGTTGTGGCCATGTTAGATATACCATCTACATACAGGGGTTTAAATCAGGCATTTTAAATACAGCCATTTTGGGCAAAGAAGTCTTTAATTCAGGCCTACACTGGTTCAGGCCGTGTGAGATACAACCTCTACATACAGGGGTTTGATTCAGGCATTTGAAATACAGCCATTTTGGGCAAAGAAATCTTTAATTCAGGCCTACAGTGGTTCAGGCCATGTGAGATACACCCTATACACACAGGGGTTTGATTCAGGCATTTTAAATACAGCCATTTTGGGCAAAGAAATCTTTAATTCAGGCCTACAGTGGGTCAGGCCGTGTGAGATACACCCTGTATATACAGGGCTTATATTTTTTCATTATTAAAACACCCTTTTTGGGGCAAAATACACAATATTTCAGGCCTTGAAGCAAAAGCACTTTTAAAATTCCTGGTTTATATACCGCTGCCATATTGAGTTATTAAACAAATACCCGTTTGGGCAAAAAAAGTTTATTTGGCAGCCTTTGCTGCATATGTCATTGTGAGATACACCAGTAATACATTTAGGTTAGATTCAGAGATCTACAGAGATTTTAAATACTGTCATTTGGTGCACCAATATTGAATTCAGGCCTACAGTGGATCAGGCCATGGGAGATACACCCTGTATATACAGGGCTTATATTCTTTCATTAATAAAACACCCTTTTGGGGCAAAATACACAATATTTCAGGCCTTGCAGCATAAGCATGTTTGAAATTCCTGGGTTATATACCGCTGCCATATTGAGTTATTAAACAAACACCCGTTTGGCAGCCTTTGCTGCATATGTCATTGTAAGATACACCCGTAATACATTTGGGTTAGATTCAGAGATTTGAAATACCGCAATTTGGTGCTCCATTATTGAATTCAGGCCTACAGTGGGTCAGGCCGTGTGAGATACACCCTCTACATACAGGGGTTTGATTAAGGCATTTGAAATACAGCCATTTTGGGCAAAGAAATCTTTAATTCAGGCCTACACTGGTTCATGCCGTGTGAGATACACCCTTTACATACAGGGGTTTGATTCAGGCATTTGAAATACAGCCATTTTGGGAAAATAAATATTTAATTCAGGCCTACAATGGTTGTGGCCATGTTAGATATACCATCTACATACAGGGGTTTAAATCAGGCATTTTAAATACAGCCATTTTGGGCAAAGAAGTCTTTAATTCAGGCCTACACTGGTTCAGGCCGTGTGAGATACAACCTCTACATACAGGGGTTTGATTCAGGCATTTGAAATACAGCCATTTTGGGCAAAGAAATCTTTAATTCAGACCTACAGTGGGTCGGGCCATGTGAGATACACCCTCTACATACAGGGGTTTGATTTAGGCATTTGAAATACAGCCATTTTGGGCAAAGAAATCTTTAATTCAGGCCTACACTGGTTCAGGCCGTGTGAGATACACCCTTTACATACAGGGGTTGGATTCAGGCATCTGAAATACAGCCATTTTGGGCAAACAAATCTTGAATTGAAGCCTAGGATGGTTCAGGCCGTGTGAGATACCCCATTTACATACTGTCGTTCTATTCTACTTTTAATTAAACACCCATTTAGGGCAAGATCCTAAATTTGAGAAATATGAGGAGAGCGTCAAATAAGGGGCGTGGTCCAGGTCGTGATGCTGCTGGTGGAGCTCCTGTTTCAGGGAGAGGATGTGGTCAATCTGTGCCAGCTACACGCACAAGTGAAACCCCTTCCTCAGGAGCGAGTAGGCGACAGAACCTTCAGCGGCATTTGGTCGAACCTAATGCAGCTCTACGAAGGGTGAGGCCTGAACAAGTACAGGTGATAGTAGATTGGGTTGCTGACAGTGGATCCAGTTCCTTCACATTGTCTCCCACCCAGTCTCCTAATGAAAGACCACAGTTGGCACCTGCAGCCGATGTCCATCAGTCTTTCACCTCACCCCCTTGCAAATCAGCCAAGCAGTCTGAGCTCCAAGTCATGCAGCAGTCTCTTCTGCTTTTTGATGACTCTGTTAGCAGGGTTTCCCAGGGCAATTCACCTAGCCCTGCCCCAGAAGTGGAAGAGATTGAGTGCACCAATGCCCAACCACTTATTTTTCAAGATGAGTACATGGGAGGACCATCGCAGCACGTCTCGGATGATGACGAAACACAGGTGACAACTGCTGGGGCTTTCGAAAGTGTGCAGACCGACAAAGGCAGGGGTGAACACTGGGTGGAAGATGATGTGGAGGACGATGAGGTCATCGACCCCACATGGAATCAATGTCATGCGAGTGACCTATGTAGTTCAGAGGAAGAGGCGGTGGTCGCACAGAGCCACCAGCACAGCAGAAAAGGGAGCAGGGTGCAAAAGCTGAGCAGCCGTCCTCTAGACAGTAAGACTGCTACTGCCCACCGCAGCAAGGGACCGAGCACATCAAAGCCAGCTCCAAGGAGTTCCTTGGCGTGGCAGTTCTTCAGACAATGTGCTGACGACAAGACACGAGTGGTTTGCACGCTGTGCAATCAAAACCTGAAGCGACGCACAAACGTTCTCAACCTGAGCACAACCTGCATGACCAGGCATTTAAGTGCAAAGCGCGAGCTGCAGTGGAGTAGACACCTCAAAAACCAAGAAAGGTCTCTGGCTCCTCCTGCTTCCTCTTCTGCTGCAATCTCGGCCTCTTCATCCACCTCTGGAGTGACAGTTCCACTTGCCACCCCGCAAACAGAGGATCTAAAGTTCTAAATTGCTGGCTTTTAAAATGCTGTCATTCTGTCTGGTAGAGACGGATAGTTTTAAAGGCCTTATGGCTGTTGCTGTCCCACAGTACGTCATGCCCAGCCGCCACTACTTTTTAAGGCAAGCCATCCCTTCCCTGCACAACCAAGTAGGGGACAAAATCAGGTGTAGCATGCACGGGTGAGTCGCTCGGCGGAAGAGTACCACTTCATCAACAATGTATTCCATAGTATTCAGTATATTGGGCAGACTAGATGGGCCAAATGGTTCTTATCTGCCGACACATTCTATGTTTCTATGTTTCTAATGACTGGGCCTCCATGCGAGACCTGTGTTCCTTGTTGCGCTGTTTCGAGTACTCCACCAACATGGCCAGTGCCGATAGTTCCGTTCTCAGCATTACTATCCCACTTCTATGCCTCCTTGAAAAAAACGCTCCTGGCGATGATGGAAGAGGATGTGGCACCGGAGGAGGAGGAGAAAGAGGGATCATTTTGTAGGGTTTCCAGCCAGTCATTCCCAAGTGGCTCCAAGGGTGGGTTCCTGCACCCACAAACCCAAGGTACACAATTGTCCAGCTAGGGCACAGTTCAGGAGGATGAGGAGGATGAGGTGGAGGAGATGGAGGAGGAGGAACCATGTTCACAGCAGGGTGGCACCCAGACCAGCTCATGGCCATCACTGGTGCGTGGCTGGGGGGATACAGAGGACACAGACGATACACCTCCCACAGAGGACAGCTTTTCGTTGCCTCTGGGCAGCCTGGCACACATGAGCAATTACATGCTGCAGTGTCTCCGCAACGACCGCCGAGTTGCCCACATTCTAACTTGTGCTGATTATTGGGTGGCCACGCTGCTGGATCCCCGTTACAAGGACAACATACTGTCCTTAATTCCCTCACTGGAGCGTGATCGTAAGATGCGCAAGTACCAGCGCACGCTGGTAGACGCGCTGCTGGTGGCATTCCCACCTGACAGCGGGGCACATTGGAAGCACAAGGCGAAGACAGAGGACGAGGAAGAGGTCGCCAACGCAGCTGGGGCACTGCCAGCACCTCAGAAGGCAGGGTTAGCATGGCCAAAATGTGGAAAAGCTTTGTAAGCACCCCACAACAACCAGCACCACCAGCTGATATGGAATGTCTTCGCAGGAGGCAGCATTTCACCAACATGGTGGAGCAGTATGTGTGCACACGCCTACACGTACTGAATGTCGGGTCTGCCCCCTTCAACTTCTGGGTCTCCAAATTGGGCACATGGCCTGAGCTTGCCCTTTACGCCTTGGAGGTGCTGGCCTGCCCTGCAGCCAGTGTATTATCTGAACGTGTGTTTAGCACAGCAGGGGGCGTCATCACAGACAAGCGCAGCCGCCTGTCCACAGCCAATGTGGACAAGCTCACGTTCATTAAAATGAACCAGGCATGGATCCCTCAGGACTTGTCCGTACCTTGTGCAGAATAGACACGTATACCGGCACTAACCAGCCATTGTTATACTGCAGCACAATTGCTTATTATTGTATTTTGGATATTTTTAGAGTGTTCCCTAATTAAAAAAATATATATTAAAACCAAAAACCTGTGTTGGCTACCTCGTCCTCCTCCACCGCCGCTTCCACCTACACCACTACGTCCACTGCCTCCTCAAACTCCTAATTCATATGGAACTCTACCTCATAAATCAATTTTTTTTATTTTTATTTGTACGTATTTTATTTTATATCATTTCCCTACTTTGTCAGTTACATTTTCTGGTGAAATTCAGCAATTTTTGGGTGTATATTACCACTGCTATACCAAGTAGACAGGTTTAAAAAATTTAAAAATAAGTCATTTACATTCTCGGGTGAAATTCACCAATTTTTGGATGTATAGTACCACTGCTATTCCTAGTAGGCCGGTTAAAAAAAAAAAAAAATTGTCAGTTACATTTTCCGGTGAAATTCCCCAATTTTTGGGTGTGATGTACCACTGCTATACCTAGTTTACAGCTTTATACACTTCAATAATTTTACAGTTACATTCTTGGGTTGACATTATACAATTTTAGACGTGAATAAACACCTGCTATGCATAGGTGACAGGGAATACAATTTAATAATTTATTCAGTAATTAATGCGCGACACATCCTTTCATTCAATGCTTAAACTTTGAAAAGTTGTCACTCTTTTATGCTTTAATAATTTCTTCCATATTTCAACTCTATAATTTGAAATTTGAAAAAATGAATCCTCCCTTGGATGTGGTCTCTCTTTCTTACGCTCCCTCTCTGGCCTGGAACCCTGATTCCCTGCCACCCGTGATCACCATGGTAGGCACATAAAAGAACATCGAAAGTTGATAGAGCAGATATCAAATTGGATCGTGAACATCACGGGGATGTGCGACATGATGGGGCAGTAAGTGTGCACACGCCTACACGAACTGACTGACAGGGGTCAGCCCCTGCAACTTCTGGGTCTCCAAATTGGGCACATGGCCTGAGCTTGCCCTTTACCACTTGGAGGTGCTGGCCTGCCCTGCAGCCAGTGTATTGTCTGAACGTGTGTTTAGCATGACTGGAGGGGGTTATCACAGGATATATTTCCCAATGTTTTGGGGTGTACTCTAATTTTAAAAATAAAATTTAAAACCAAAAAGTAGTGTAGGCTACCTCCTCCTCCTCCACCGCCACTTCCACCTACACTGCCACATCCACCGCCTCCTCAACCTCCTACTCCATATGGACCTCGTCCTCCTAGATCAAGATTATTATTATTTTTTTTAACCTATTTTATGTTATTTAAAGTCATTTCCCTATCCACATTTGTTCGCAGAGCACTTGCCATGCTCTTAACCACATTGTGATGCCATTTGCAGCCCTCTAGCCCTTTCCATGACATTTTTACAGCCATTTTAGTGCTCAAAAGTTTGGGTCCCCATTGACTTCAATGGGGTTCGGGGTCAAGTTCGGGTCCCGAACTCGAACTTTTTTCTCAAGTTCGGCCGAACCCGTCGAACCCGAACATCCAGGTGTCCGCTCAACTCTAGTGGCATTGTCTCGGCTTTGGCTGTGTGTGCCGTGACATGGTTGCCACCCATGCTGTTGCCTGTGGTAACGTGTTGCTTGTTGGCTGGTGTGTGCACTTCCCCTTTAAGTTGTAGCCTTCTCCTGTCTGGTGCTGTAAGGGTTCACTCTCTGAATGGGTGTGGTCACTTGGGTTTTATCTCCTGTGGCTTCCTGGCTGTCGTTGGTGCTGGAGCTCTGCTCCAGTCCAGGGTGTTCTATCTGCCCAATCCTTGAGGGCCACCTTGTAGGACATCAATGTCATCTGCGATGTCATTCCTTTGTCTCCCTTGTATCCTCTTTGTACCCAACCTCACTTGTTGTATGTTTGGTGTGGGTTTATGTTAAGGGTTTGTTGTACGTCTTGTTTGTTGTTACATGCCTGGGCTGTTGTTAGTGTTTGTCCCTGCATGTGTGCAAGACCTTTTCCCTGTGTGTGCTGTACCTCTGTGAGGGGGCTGGTTTCCTGAAGGGGTGAACCATAAGTCTGTATGCAGTGCTGCCTGGGACTGCCGTGCTCCTTGCGGCATGGGGTTCAGGCAGCATCAGGAGTGCTGGATACCTGTGTTTGTGTGTTGTCTGTATGGTGTCCTATTTGGAGTGTGGGCACCTGTACTTATGCACGGGTTCCAGTCGTGGTGGCTGCGGCAGGTAAGTGTGTTTCTGGTGTTCTTACTAGCCGACTCTGTTGCTGCATATGGTCTTTTCCTTTGCCTTCTGCTAGGCCATTTGAGACTCCTGTTCATCCGTGTCTGGGAAGAACAGGTCGTCTCTCCCCTGCTCCTATGTGAGGGATTATCAGGGAGACTCAGGGCCAAAATTATCCTGATATGAGCCTACCAACCAGGTCCGCTCATACGGTGAGGAGTTAGGGTGAGGATTAGGGACGTTTTAGGCGGTGACCTGCTCCCTGATTCTGGCGTCCTGGCCTAGCTGCTTTTCCTTTATACATGACATTGTACGGTGGGGGTTTTCCCCACTCCCCATGGTGACAGTATGTCTTACAAAGGCTCCTCTGTCGGAGCCTTCGGATGAGGGCCCAGAATGGGTCATCGGCCATCTTCTGGTGCGCATGCTTATCCTCTGGAGGGAGGGTTTATGGTGTGAGATGTTGCTAACAGTGCGATTCTCTGTGACAGGTGTTGGAGTTGGTGTGAACCGCCACTTGTGTTTGTGTCTCCCCTCGTCCATGTCTCAGTGGTTTGTTGCTTGTGTTGTGTTGCTGGCTGCATTTCTTTGGTATTCTGGCAGTGTGCTGGTTGGGGAATGCTTGCTGGCAGCGACCTTGTGTATACTGGGTCTGAGGTGGACGCAGCGTTCAGTGTGGTCTCTCCGAGCTGTTTGGTGGCTGGTGCCCTGGTTACTGTGTGTTACTCCAGAGGCTGGCAGCAGTTCAGGGGAGACTCAGTTGCACTTACGCTGATTCTGCAACTTTTTTTTTTTCACCCTTCCGGGAAACCAGCCCCCTCACGGAGGTACAACCCTTAGAGGACCAAGCAGGGAAAGGCTACAACTTAAAGGGGAAGTGCACACACCAGCCAACAAGCAATACGCTACCACTGGCAACAGCATGCGTGGCAACCATGTCATGGCGCACACAGCCAAAGCTGAGACAATGCCACTAGAAGCCTGTGCGATACAGACGGCAATCCTGCGCATGCGCACTAGCATTCAGCATAGTGCGCTTGCGTGGTGAGTGAGTACGGTAGGGCGGAGCTTTCTTTTGCAGGAGGTGGTGACGTCATTCATGACGTTCCGTCTTCTGCTCAAGGCAGGATGAGAAGACCGGAAGACAAGGAGACTTACTTCGCCCGGAAGAACAAAAAATCCATCTGGAGGGACCACGTGACCTCAGGAGCGGCCACACTGTGGAAGGTAAGTATGCCACCCATAATCTTTACTCCACAGGTTATAAGTTATAAGCTAAAAAAAAGGTTTAGGCCGGAGAACCCCTTTAAGGTCCCTTTACATGGGACTACAGAGCAGCAGATTGTCAGGAAGGAAGCTTTCCTTCGCGATCATCTGCTGATTGCTGTTGAAGGAGACCTCTGCATTTACATGTAGTGATCTCCTCCGGAGGATGGGGAGGAACGATGGCTAATGGCATTGCTCTTCCCATACAGATGTTGTTTACTGGCAACAGATCGTGTTTGCACTGCATTATCTGCTGGCAGCACACTGTTATACATGCAAACAATAAAACTAGTGATTAGAAATTATTCTAGATTACATTGTTACTATACCTACTATACAAGAAAAATTAAACTCTTTGCACATATTTTGGATCAAACGTGTGTCGGGACCATCTACCAACATCAAGGTAGCTTCCGCAGATGAGTTCCCAACACTAACAGAACTGCCTCTCCTGGGCCTAATTTAAGCCTACAATGTTCAGGGCGGTGTAGGAACCAGCTATATTTATACTCTGCTTAGAAGCCCTGAGCAGATGGATAATGATTGCTTAATCTAAAAAGAGGCAGCTACCCCCCAGACACACTGCAAGAACATTTAGAATAGCACATCCAAATTCACAGGTGCACATCCATAAAGCTAACATACAAACAGCAAACAAAATGTGGCAGCACACTGATTTGGCAGCACACAGATATTTGTAGCACACAGATTTTTTTGGGATTGCATTGTACTAAACCTACTATACAGGGAGTGCAGAATTATTAGGGAAGTTGTATTTTTGAGGATTAATTTTATTATTGAACAACAACCATGTTCTCAATGAACCCAAAAAACTCATTAATATCAAAGCTGAATATTTTTGGAAGTAGTTTTTAGTTTGTTTTTAGTTTTAGCTATTTTAGGGGGATATCTGTGTGTGCAGGTGACTATTACTGTGCATAATTATTAGGCAACTTAACAAAAAACAAATATATACCCATTTCAATTATTTATTTTTACCAGTGAAACCAATATAACATCTCAACATTCACAAATATACATTTCTGACATTCAAAAACAAAACAAAAACAAATCAGTGACCAATATAGCCACCTTTCTTTGCAAGGACACTCAAAAGCCTGCCATCCATGGATTCTGTCAGTGTTTTGATCTGTTCACCATCAACATTGCGTGCAGCAGCAACCACAGCCTCCCAGACACTGTTCAGAGAGGTGTACTGTTTTCCCTCCTTGTAAATCTCACATTTGATGATGGACCACAGGTTCTCAATGGGGTTCAGATCAGGTGAACAAGGAGGCCATGTCATTAGATTTTCTTCTTTTATACCCTTTCTTGCCAGCCACGCTGTGGAGTACTTGGACGCGTGTGATGGAGCATTGTCCTGCATGAAAATCATGTTTTTCTTGAAGGATGCAGACTTCTTCCTGTACCACTGCTTGAAGAAGGTGTCTTCCAGAAACTGGCAGTAGGACTGGGAGTTGAGCTTGACTCCATCCTCAACCCGAAAAGGCCTCACAAGCTCATCTTTGATGATACCAGCCCAAACCAGTACTCCACCTCCACCTTGCTGGCGTCTGAGTCGGACTGGAGCTCTCTGCCCTTTACCAATCCAGCCACGGGCCCATCCATCTGGCCCATCAAGACTCACTCTCATTTCATCAGTCCATAAAACCTTAGAAAAATCAGTCTTGAGATATTTCTTGGCCCAGTCTTGACGTTTCAGCTTGTGTGTCTTGTTCAGTGGTGGTCGTCTTTCAGCCTTTCTTACCTTGGCCATGTCTCTGAGTATTGCACACCTTGTGCTTTTGGGCACTCCAGTGATGTTGCAGCTCTGAAATATGGCCAAACTGGTGGCAAGTGGCATCTTGGCAGCTGCACGCTTGACTTTTCTCAGTTCATGGGCAGTTATTTTGCGCCTTGGTTTTTCCACACGCTTCTTGCGACCCTGTTGACTATTTTGAATGAAACGCTTGATTGTTCGATGATCACGCTTCAGAAGCTTTGCAATTTTAGTGCTGCATCCCTCTGCAAGATATATCACTATTTTTGACTTTTCTGAGCCTGTCAAGTCCTTCTTTTGACCCATTTTGCCAAAGGAAAGGAAGTTGCCTAATAATTATGCACACCTAATATAGGGTGTTGATGTCATTAGACCACACCCCTTCTCATTACAGAGATGCACATCACCTAATATGCTTAATTGGTAGTAGGCTTTCGAGCCTATACAGCTTGGAGTAAGACAACATGCATAAAGAGGATGATGTGGTCAAAATACTAATTTGCCTAATAATTCTGCACGCAGTGTACATGATAAATAGGATAGCCACCTTGACGTTGGTAGATGGGCCCGACACATGTTTGATCAAACATGTGCGCAAAGAGCTTTGATTTTTCATGTATAGTAGGTTTAGTAGAATGCAAACAGAAGTAGGGATTAGAGTTTATTTTGGATTGCATTGTACTAAACCTACAATACATGAAAAATAGGATAGCCTCCTTCACGTTTGTAGATGGGCCCGACACACATTTGATTAAACATGTGTGCAAAGAGCTTTGATTTTTCATGTATAATAGGTATAGTACCTAATATGTAATCCAGAATAATCTCTAATCCCTAGTTCTATTTTTTGCATGTATAACAGTGTGCTGCCATATTTTGTTTGCTGTTTGTATTTTAGCTTCCTGGATGTGCACCTGTGACTTTGGATGTGCTAGTCTAAATTTCCCACCAGTAGAATTCGAATTTGCGATATTTCACAAATATTTGGGCGAATATTTGTCATATATTCACAAATTCGCGAATTCAAGATAATTTTCTTGATTGTGAAAAATCGGCAATGTGATATTCGCGTAATGCGTGCAAAATACAGGCGTAGGTCATTTTTGCAAATTTTTCCAAGCTGCTAGAAGAAAATGGTTGGCATGGCAGAACATAAAAAATGGCTTTATATGCAGTTAGAGTGCTCCAATATATTCACGATTGCGCTAATCAGCACTAATGATGTAAATATTTTGGCGCAATACGTGAAACTTCACATTTTAGCAGGTCTTCATGTATGTATGGACAGCAGAACCTAACACACTGCACTGCAACAGCTACACTATATCGGGATATAACCTACACGGACTATCTGCCACTAACTATCTGTATTAAACTGTATATACAGTGGGGGAAATAATTATTTGACCCCTCACTGATTTTGTAAGTTTGTCCAATGACAAAGAAATGAAAAGTCTCAGAACAGTATCATTTCAATGGTAGGTTTATTGTAACAGTGGCAGATAGCACATCAAAAGGAAAATCGAAAAAATAACTTTAAATAAAAGATAGCAACTGATTTGCATTTCATTGAGTGAAATAAGTATTTGAACCCTCTAACAAAAAAAGACTTAATACTTGGTGGAAAAACCCTTGTTTGCAAGCACAGAGGTCAAACGTTTCTTGTAATTGATGACCAAGTTTGCGCACATTTTAGGAGGAATGTTGGTCCACTCCTCTTTGCAGATCATCTCTAAATCCCTAAGGTTTCGAGGCTGTCTCTGTGCAACTCTGAGCTTGAGCTCCCTCCATAGGTTTTCGATTGGATTAAGGTCCGGAGACTGACTAGGCCACTCCATGACCTTAATGTGCTTCTTCTTGAGCCACTCCTTTGTTGCCTTTGCTGTATGTTTTGGGTCATTGTCGTGCTGGAACACCCATCCACGACCCATTTTCAGTTTCCTGGCAGAGGGAAGGAGGTTGTCGCTCAGGATTTCACGATACATGGCTCCGTCCATTTTCCCGTTTATGCGAATAAGTTGTCCTGTGCCCTTAGCAGAAAAACACCCCCAAAGCAAAATGTTTCCACCCCCATGCTTGACGGTGGGGACGGTGTTTTGGGGGTCATAGGCAGCATTTTTCTTCCTCCAAACACAGCGAGTTGAGTTAATGCCAAAGAGCTCTATTTTGGTCTCATCAGACCACAGCACCTTCTCCCAGTCACTCTCTGAATCATTCAGGTGTTCATTGGCAAACTTCAGACGGGCCTGCACATGTGCCTTCCTGAGCAGGGGGACCTTGCGAGCCCTGCAGGATTTTAATCCATTGCGGTGTAATGTGTTTCCAATGGTTTTCTTGGTGACTGTGGTCCCTGCTAATTTGAGGTCATTAACTAACTCCTCCCGTGTAGTTCTAGGATGCTTTTTCACCTTTCTCAGAACCATTGACACCCCACGAGGTGAGATCTTGCGTGGAGCCCCAGAGCGAGGTCGATTGATGGTCATTTTGTGCTCCTTCCATTTTCGAACAATCGCACCAACAGTTGTCACCTTCTCTCCCAGCTTCTTGCTAATGGTTTTGTAGCCCATTCCAGCCTTGTGCAGGTCTACAATTTTGTCTCTGACATCCTTGGACAGCTCTTTGGTCTTTCCCATGTTGGAGAGTTTGGAGTCTGCTTGATTGATTGATTCTGTGGACAGGTGTCTTTTATACAGGTGACTAGTTAAGACAGGTGTCCTTAATGAGGGTGACTAATTGAGTAGAAGTGTCTAACCACTCTGTGGGAGCCAGAACTCTTAATGGTTGGTAGGGGTTCAAATACTTATTTCACTCAATGAAATGCAAATCAGTTGCTATCTTTTATTTAAAGTTTTTTTTTCGATTTTCCTTTTGATGTGCTATCTGCCACTGTTACAATAAACCTACCATTGAAATGATACTGTTCTGAGACTTTTCATTTCTTTGTCATTGGACAAACTTACAAAATCAGTGAGGGGTCAAATAATTATTTCCCCCACTGTATAAGCCATCTAACTATCTAATGTAGTGTGGAAAGCACAGAGCACAGCAATGACACTGCTGTCTCTCTCAGAACTTTAAAAAACTGTAGAAAATGGCTGCTGGGGAGGTTCTTATATAGTAAGGGGTAGACAACATTCTTAATGGTTGCTAGGGATGTTGCTAAGCTCAGACAAAGACATTGCAGCCTTCTCATTGGCCCACAAGCAAGAAGGGAGGTTACTGATGAAGAAAAAAAATTAAATAGAATATTCGAAATTATTAATATATATCACTATATTCAAAATATTAGCAAATTCTCAAAAATGCCGATATTTGCGATTAATATTCGCGATTCGAATATTCGCGCCCAACACTATCCCCAACAAGTATGTAGTTCATATTTGTACCGAGGCAGGGAATCATTGACAGAACCAATCCTCTAGGGACATTAACAAGTTTTGTAGAAATTCTACAGTGTGGCGGCAAATTGTTGGTGGGCCCAAATGTCCTATTATTGTCCATATTACTGACAAGGATAGCACTGTTCTGCCAGCTGTTCCGTTCCACAAAATACAGAAGGCACACGGACGTCATCCGCATTTTTTGCAGATCCATTTTTTGTGGGCCACAAACTACATATGGTCACCATGTGCAAAATCCCTTTCAGAAAGGCAGGAAGTGCCTGTGATGCTCAGAAGAAATTGTTTTATCAGGCTTACGATCTCAGCTAGCTCTGACACTCCCTGACTTTCTCTCAGCCATCTTCTGAGTCTTTGTTACTAGGGATGGATTTTGCCTGACAACAAGCAGTGGACTGCAAGTTAGGTGGAAGTGAGACCTCTAGTGGCCAAGACTTTACAGCTTTTTTTCAGGTAGATGCAGGCTTATCTTTTAAATAAAATGATTTAGACTTGTTCTAGTTACTACATTACTACATTACTACATTCTCTATTAAATGAAATGAAATTGTATGAAAGTACTGTGATTCTTTAAGTTGCTTATTTATAGGATTTTTCTGATGTTTGGTGTTATGATGTAATTACAAATATGTTTCCTTGTCAAATTATTCTATTTGTCACTTGTAGCTTCGTCATTTCTTCATTTATGCTATTTAGCACAATCTTCAAATTATCTGGTTTACAATTCATGCACTAGGTGTTTTGTGTTACATTTTGGAATAAGATATCAGACACAGACAATATGCACCATACTGACTCAATATCGTGCAAAGCAATTACATAAAATACAAAATTGTTTCATTTCCCAGTACTTGATTTGAAGGTTACATAAGGTTATAAATGCCATGCATTCCTTCTTTTTTATTTTGTAAGATATATTAAATCACACTGTGTGCAGAATATTTCATTTTGAAGGATGAAAGCTTAAATTTTATAAACGCAGACGAGCTTTGTTGGTTTATAGATGATTGTATACAGTTTACATGTCAGTCTAGGAGATTTGTGAAAGTTAGGTACAGTACCTGCTATTTATATTTTTATGTTGAATATATCTGAACAACTTGAATATATAAATGAAGGTAGCAAAACCGATGCTGGAGTTTATTGAATTCTGATGTTTATCAATAGAGATGAGCAAATGTTTCAAAAATTAGATTTGTTCCTAATTTATTTGCGGCAAATTACATAAAAAACAGCTATTTTCTGGCTGTACAGAGCCTTTTTAGTGGTGTAGAACACTGTGCCTTGCAGTAACATGCATATGGAGTCTGCTTTGGTAGTAAAATAATACTGTGAGTCCATATGACATGCAGATGACAGGTGTCACTCTTACAATAACTGCACACTTCACTTATTTGGGCAGTCACGGGGCCAAAACTGACCTAATAACTCAAATATGCTACACAGTTTACAGCTGCTACACAGACAGGATATGTTATGCATCTCATTTTACCTTCCTTCTGACAGATTAGAGGAATGGTCAAATTAATGAGTATGTCAGCCAAGCCAAAAGGCTAAATAGTGGCCCAGCCATGAAGTAGGTAGGGTAGGAACAGCATAAGAAGTCCACAGAGTGGCCCCATGACATAATGGTGAGGTGAAAGCAGCATGAGGAGACCACAGAGTGGCCCAATGACAGAGTCTGTAGGTGGTGGCAACATCAGAAAGCAACAGAGTGTCACAATGACAGAGTGTGGAGGTGGCGGCAGCATCAGGAGGCCACAGAGTGGCAAGGTGACATAGTGTAGAGGTGGCGGTAGCATCAAGAGGACACAGAGTGGCAAGGTGACATAGTATGGAGGTGGCAGCCGCATTAGGAGACCACAGAGTGGTAAGGTGACATAGTAGTTAGGCAGAAGCAGCATGAGGAGACCACAGAGTGGCCCAATCACAGAGTCTGTAGGTGGCAGCAGCATCAGGAGACCACATGGTGGCACAATGACAGAGTGTGCAGGTGGCAGCAGCATCAGGAGGCCACGGAGTGGCAAGGTGACATAGTGTAGAGGCAGTGGCGTTGCTAGGGCTGGTGTCACCCGGTGCGGTAAAAAATGGTGTCACCCCCCCACCCCAAAGCAATAATTTTTTAGCCATATATGGGGGCTATGGTGGTGCTACTGCCATAGGGGGCATCCGTTAGCTCAGCAGACCCCCCCTAGCAATCAGAGCCTGGTCTCGGGAGGGGCACTTCCAGATTATTGTCTGACCGCCGCCACAAAACAATGGTGCTTATAGAACACAATACACAGTGTAGCGGTATACTGTATATTGTGTGGCACAGTGTAGCGGTATACTGTATATTGTGGGGCACAGTTTAGAGGTATACTGTATATTGTGTGGCACAGTGTAGCGGTATACTGTACATTGTGGGGCACAGTGTAGAGGTATACTGTATATTGTCGCAAAACACAAATGTAATAGCACTCTGCAACCAGCATTCTGCCCTGCCTCTATGCTGGATGAGGCATTGGTGTACATTTTGGCCAAAGCGTAATAAGCCACTCACCATGTCAAGGTCGCCTCTATGGAGTGGTCCCCAACACTAGTTCCTACCTAGGGAATGCAGGTGCAGCATGCACGCCAAGCACACTCTGCTTTTAACCCCGTCCGGTGCCATTACAGCTTTCATCGGATCCAGGGATGCAAGTGCCAACATGCATGCTGAGCCCACTATATACTTCTCCTGGAGCCAAATGGCTACTGGTAGGTGCTATATACGCAGACTCAGTTTTATACTGACTTTAAAACCAGCCTCCAGGACAGATTGACTGGTCAGGTGTGCATGACTGCATGGAGATCGCCACGCCTCCAATATATACTACAAAGAAAAAATGTGGGTGATTGAGTCAGCACAACCCTGTATGCAGGTGCACATCACTATGGCGAAATACATATACAAACACAAATGTAATAGCACTCTGCAACCAGCATTCTGCCCTGCCTTTATGCTGGATGAGGCATTGATGTACATTTTGGCCAAAGCGTAATAAGCCACTCACCACGTCAAGGTCGCCTCTATGGAGTGGTCCCCAACACTGTTTATGGGCCATGACAGCCACACAAGCTTGGCGTGCATGCTGCACCTGCTTTCCCTGGACTTTGTGTGGCTGTCATGGCCCATAAACAGGTAGGAACTAGTGTTGGGGACCACTTTATAGAGGCGACCTTGACGTGGTGAGTGGCTTATTACGCTTTGGCCAAAATGTACACCAATGCCTCATCCAGCATAGAGGCAGGGCAGAATGCTGGTTGCAGAGTGCTATTACATTTGTGTTTTGCGTTTGTATATGTATTTCGCCATAATGATGTGCACCTGCATACAGGGTTGTGCTGACTCAATCACCCACATTTTTTCTTTGTAGTATATATTGGAGGCGTGGCGATCTCCATGCAGTCATGCTCACCTGACCAGTCAATCTGTCCTGGAGGCTGGTTTTAAAGTCAGTATAAAACTGAGTCTGCGTATATAGCACCTACCAGTAGCCATTTGGCTCCAGGAGAAGTATATAGTGGGCTCAGCATGCATATTGGCACTTGCATCCCTGGATCCGATGAAAGCTGTAATGGCACCGGACGGGGTTAAAAGCAGAGTGTGCTTGGCGTGCATGCTGCACCTGCATTCCCTGGACTTTGTGTGGCTGTCATGGCCCATAAACAGGTAGGAACTAGTGTTGGGGACCACTCCATAGAGGCGACCTTGACTTGGTGAGTGGCTTATTACACTTTGGCCAAAATGTACACCAATGCCTCATCCAGCATAGAGGCAGGGCAGAATGCTGGTTGCAGAGTGCTATTACATTTGTGTTTTGCGTTTGTATATGTATTTCACCATAGTGATGTGCACCTGCATACAGGGTTGTGCTGACTCAATAACCCACATACTGTATATTGTGTGGCACAGTGTAGTGGTATACTGTATATTGTGCGGCACAGTGTAGCGGTATACTGTATATTGTGCGGCACAGTGTATAGGTATACTTTATATTCTGGGGCACAGTGTAGAGGTATACTGTATATTGTGGGGCACAGTGTAGAGGTATACTGTATATTGTGTGGCACAGTGTAGAGGTATACTGTATATTGTGGGGCACAGTGTAGAGGTGTACTGTATATTGTGGGGCACAGTGTAGAGGTATACTGTATATTGTGGGGCACAGTGTAGCGGTATACTGTATATTGTGGGGCACAGTGTAGAGGTATACTGTATATTGTGTGGCACAGTGTAGCGGTATACTGTACATTGTGGGGCACAGTGTAGAGGTATACTGTATATTGTATGGCACAGTCTAGCGGTATACTGTATATTGTGGGGCACAATGTAGAGGTATACTGTATATTGTGTGGAACAGTGTAGCGGTATACTGTACATTGTGGGGCACAGTGTAGAGGTATACTGTATATTGTGTGGCACAGTGTAGAGGTATACTGTATATTGTGTGGCACAGTGTAGAGGTATACTGTATATTGTGTGGCACAGTGTAGCGGTATACTGTATATTGTGTGGCACAGTGTAGCAGTATACTGTATATTGTGTGGCACAGTGTAGCGGTATACTGTAAATTGTGTGGCACAGTGTAGAGGTGTACTGTATATTGTGTGGCACAGTGTAGCGGTGTACTGTACATTGTGTGGCATAGTATAGAGGTATACTGTACATTGTGTGGCACAGTATATAGGTATACTGTATATTGTGTGGCACAGTGTAGAGGTATACTGTATATTGTGTGGCAGTGTAGCGGTATACTGTATATTGTGTGGCACAGTGTAGCGGTATACTGTACATTGTGTGGCACAGTATAGAGGTATACTGTTCATTGTGTGGCACAGTATAGAGGTATACTGTATATTGTGGGACACAGTGTAGAGGTATACTGTATATTGTGTGGCACAGTGTAGTGGTATACTGTACATTGTGTGGCACAGTGTAGTGGTATACTGTACATTGTAGGGCACAGTGTAGAGGTATACTGTATATTGTGTGGCACAGTGTAGCGGTATACTGTATATTGTGTGGCACAGTGTAGAGGTATACTGTATATTGTGTGGCACAGTGTAGCGGTATACTGTATATTGTGTGGCACAGTGTAGAGGTATACTGTATATTGTGTGGCACAGTGTAGAGGTATACTGTATATTGTGTGGCACAGTGTAGCGGTATACTGTATATTGTGTGGCACAGTGTAGAGGTATACTGTATATTGTGTGGCACAGTGTAGCGGTATACTGTATATTGTGTGGCACAGTGTAGAGGTATACTGTATATTGTGTGGCACAGTGTATGCTATATGTGTATAACATAAACATATTCCACATGAAAACTTACAATTACTTGGCTTGGCCCTTGGGGATCTCGGACGCCACTTCCACACTTTGGTCGGGGGCTCAGCGGAGCTGATGTTGTGTTTTATCCTAATGAGAAAGATTTCATAATAAGGATTTGGAGAAGGGGCAGAGGGATAGCAGAGCAGGGAGAGGCTGGTGCTGCTACTAGGGGGTCATACCATGGGGGAGTAATAAAGCCCACCATAATGCCCCCCCAGTAGAAATAATTCTCCTTATAATGTGACAATGCAAAAAATACCCCCTTGTAATGCCCCCAGTTGAGCTAATGTCCCCATAGTGCCTCCATAATGTCCCAGTATAAAATACCCCTATATAGTGCTCCCAGTAAATTCCCCCATAGTGCTCCTCTCCCCCCTTCCTGCTAGTGCCCCCCATAATGTACCAGTATAAAATGCCCCATATATAGTGCCCCAGTAGATGCCCTCAGTGTCCGGCCTCTAATAGGCTGCCTGCCTAGTGTCCCCATAATGCCCCCCAATAATATGCCAGTAAGTGTCTCCATAGATGCCCCCCCATCATGTGCCAGTATCAAGTGCCTCTCTCCTCCCCCCCACATGTCCCAGTATCATAGTGCCACCCCCCCAATGTGCCAGTATCATGTGCCTCTCTCGTCCCCCCCACAAAAAAGTGCCAGTATCAAGTGCCTCTCTCCCCCCCATGTCCCAGTATCATAGTGCCATCTCCCCCCAAAAAAAGTGCCAGTATCAAGTGCCTCTCTCCTCCCCCCCATGTCCCAGTATCATAGTGCCATCTCCCCCCCCATGTGCCAGTATCAGGTGCCAACCCCCCTCCCCCCCATGTGCTAGTATCAGGTGCCTCTCTCCCCCCCCCATGTGCCAGTATCATAGTGCCAACCCCCCTCCCCCCCATGTGCCAGTATCAGGTGCCTCTCTGCCTCCCGCTCCCCCCATGGCAGTAACAGTCGGGTATTAAAAAAAAAAAAAAAAACTTATACTTACCTCCATGTCAGCCTCTTCCTGTGTCCCGCCCTGTATGTCCATATATGGAGTCAGTGCTTGTATTTCAGAAAAGTTTCTGCTGGGATTCGAACCCACGACCTTCTGTATCAGAGGCAAAGCACTTAACCACAAGACCATAAGAGATGCATTGACACTGATTGAAAAAATATGAGACTTCTACTGTTATAGCTGGCTAAGTGTACATTTATACACATGACTGCTGCCGTAAAACACCCAGCACTGCTATATCTCTATATGACAGCTGTCCCAGCACACTCAGCTCTGCTATATCTCTATATATGATAGCTGCCCCAGCACACCCAGCTCTGCTACATCTAATACACATGACAGCTGCACACTCAGCTCTACTATATCTCTATATATGACAGCTGCCCCAGCAAACCCAGCTCTGCTACATCTATACACATGACAGCTGCCCAAACACACCCAGCACTGCTATATCTCTATATGACAGCTGCCCCAGCACACCCAGCTCTGCTACATCTAATACACATGACAGCTGCACCAGCACACTCAGCTCTACTATATCTCTATATATGACAGCTGCCCCAGCACACCCAGCTCTGCTACATCTATAGATCTCTAAGTATTGCTATACAGTAGATAGATATATAGAGATATAGCAGAGCTGAGTGTGCTGGGGCAGCTGTCATATATAGAGATATAGTAGAGCTGAGTGTGCTGGTGCAGCTGTCATGTGTATTAGATGTAGCAGAGCTGGGTGTGCTAGGGCAGCTATCATATATAGAGATATAGCAGAGCTGAGTGTGCTGGGGCAGCTGTCATGTGTATAGATGTAGCAGAGCTGGGTGTGTTTGGACAGCTGTTATGTGTATAGATGTAGCAGAGCTGGGTGTGTTTGGACAGCTGTCATGTGTATAGATGCAGCTATCATATATAGAGATATAGCAAAGCTGAGTGTGCTGGGACAGCTGTGATATAGAGATATAGCAGTGCTGGGTGCGTTAGGGCAGCAGTCATGTGTATAGATGTACACTTGAAGTCTAATATTTTTTTCAATCAGTGTCAATGCATCTCTGATACAGAAGGTCGCGGGTTCGAATCCCAGCAGAAACTTTTCTGAAATACAGGCTAAATTAGAATACACAAGGCTAAATTAGACATACAGGGCGGGACACAGGAAGAGGTCGTGGGTTCGAATCCCAGACACATCTCTCCTGAGGTCGGCAATACAAATTACTATGATTCGTAAATGCCGGCCCTGCTGGTGTCACCCCCATCACTGGTGTCACCCGGTGCGGCCCGCACCCCCCACACCCCTCTTGCAACGCCACTGTGTGGAGGTGGCAGCCGCATTGAGAGACCACAGAAAGGCAAGGTGACATAGTGGTCAGGTGGAAGCAGCATGAGGAGACCACAGAGTGGCTAAATCACAGAGTCTATAGGTGGTGGCAGCATCAGGAGGCCGCAGAGTGGCAAGGTGCCATAGTGTGGAGGTAGGAGCAGCATGAGGAGACCACAGAGTGTCCATTTGCACAAGTGACTCAGAGGGACTCCCTGCGTCCATCAACACTGCATACTGCCACGGTGTGCCTGAGTCATCTGCCTCATCTTCCTCATCTCTCTCTTGCTCCTCCTGCTGTTCCTTCTCTCCTGTCAGCTATGAAGAAAAAACCCCCATTTTGTTTCACATTGCTTGTGCTCCAATGTCCTCCTCCTCCTCCAGTTCAGCCCCCACAGGGCTCATGTGGCCATGAGATGTAGGAGCCACGTCTCCAGTCCCCTGGCCAGCCAGATGTACCAGCATCTGTTCTAGGATATGAAGCAGTGGAATGACGTTGTTCATCCCATAATCCTGGTGACTAACAAATAATGTGGCATTCTAAAAGGGTCTGAGCAAATGGCAGGTGTCACACATGAGCTGCCACTGGCTGACATCAAAGTTACACAGGGGAGTACTCCTGTACGTTTGGATCATGAAGAAATCGTTGATGACCTTTCTCTGTTCGTATAGTCGGTCCAACATATAGAGGGTAGAATTTCAATGGGTAGAAAACGTCGCATATCAGCTTATGTTGGGGGACCCCGTTCTGTTACTGCAGCTCAAGGAGGCTGTGCTTGGCAGTGTACGATTGGCTAAAGTGCATGCAAAGTTTCCTGGCCATTTTTAGGATGTCTTGCAGATGGTTGGAAGACTTCAGGAACCGCTTGACAATTAGATTGAACATTTGCGCAGGGCGCATGGCTCAGACCTCCTTGACGCAGCCCCAACACCATGTTCTTCCCGTTGTCGTTCACCATGGTTCCGATTCTGAGTTGTCACTAGTGTTGAGCGCGAATATTCGAATATCAATTTTTTTTAGAGAATATCGGCACTTCGCTAATTCGCGAATATTTCGAATATAGCACTATAAATTCGCTATTTAGAATATTCTTTTTTTTTTTTATTGTTATATTTTTTCTTTCCCACTTCCCAAAAGTAGTTCTTACCTGTCCTGAGGATTCCTGGATTCCTGGCTGCTCCAGTCAGTGCCCGTTGCCGCTTCTGCCGACTTCCGTGCTCATGGAATGTCCCCATCACCATGGGAACGCCTCCATACTAGAATGTACTGTCGGATTTGAGAATTACGTTAAAATCACAATTCGATTATTATAACTTGAATTAATCGAATTGCGATTTCAACTTAGCACTGCTATATTCCATATTCGTTATTTACTTCGTTAATTCTAGCAAGCAGACCCATTAGAAACACAGCTCTAAGTTGAAATCGCAATTCGATTATTATAACTTGAAGTAATCGCATTGCGATTTCAACTTAGACCTGGTTTACTATGGTTGGCTTGGTAGAATTAGTGAAGATGACGAATATGATGAATGTATTCGTCATATTCCTCAAAACGAAGATTACAAAGTATTCTCCATCTTCGTTTTAGCTCCATATTCGTCAACTTCGCTAATTCTAGCAATCAAATAGGAAAGTTGACTATAGAGATAGCTGTGTTTAATTCGCTATGCGACTATATTACCTTGCTTTTTTTTAAATAAATAGAATATTTATAATAATAATAATAAAGTGTTATAATTATTTTATTTATTAAAAAAAAAAGCAAAGTAATATTATCGCATAGCGAATTAAAAACTTAGCTGTCTCTAGTCAACTTTCCTATTTGATTGCTAGAATTAGCGAAGTTGACGAATATGGAGCTAAAACGAAGATGGAGAATACTTCGTTATCTTCGTTTTGAGGGAAATGACGAATACATTCGTCATATTCGTCATCTTCGCTAATTCTAGATATCAAACCAATAGGAAAGTTACCTTAAGTTAAAATCCCAATACGCGATTATTTAAATCGCATATTAATCGCGATAACTAGAATAATGACGAAAATTCAATTTCGACGAATATGAGACGAATATTCAAGTGAATATTTGCGAATTTCGTCGAAATCGAATATGGCACCTCCCGCTCATCACTAGTTGTCACGGAGAAAACAGGATTTAATTTCTTGCTGAAGGACACAGAGCACTTCCTCCCCTGTGTGACTCTGTTGGCCCAGGAAAATTAGGTGTAGAACAGCATGACGCCGCTTTGCACTGCATATGTGGTATGCTGGAGGAGCACTGTGAATTTTCCCTGCAGTGGAGGCTAGGGACACAGTGGAGGATGAGGAGGCAGAGGCGGATATTGTTGCAGGATCAACGGTGTGAGAACGTGGAGACGGAAGCGGCACCATCTGGCCAAGTTGCTGTCACGGCTGAGGATGGGGAAAACCCTCAGCCGTGCGATGACAGGGGATGGTAATCACGTCTTGGCCAGAACCACAGAACTAGGGAGCAGGTCACCTCCTATTGCCTCCCTAATCTGACCCTAACTCCTAGCGACATGAGCCGACCTTAAAGGTAGGAGGACTCATGCTCTGGAACCTCGGGTCCCTACTTGCCCTCCGCCGGTCCCTACGCTAGGAGCTGGGTAGACTACCTGTTCCTTGAAGAGAGGAATAGGAATAAAGTTGCGGCACTCACCGAAATGTATCAAAAGTGTCTTTTATTGTGGCTTCCTCAGCGGGTAGCAGAAAGGATCCGGGGCGGACACAAAGTTGCAAGCAGCGACGGCCGTTTCGCGCGCTAAGACGCGCTTCCTCAGGCCACTGATTACGTCATTGCGCATACATGCGCTTTATACGAAGTGGGTAGGGGGACGGCCGACGCCGTCAGCAAGTATCTCACTCCCACGGATGTGACGTGATAAAAATACATGCAAAACAACAGGTAAGATTACAATCCAATGGTTAATTGAGCCAAAAACAAAACAGGTATAGAAAACATATAAAGGAAGGACGGATATTGAAGTGTACATATAAGGCAAGCGGCAAAATTACATCTCTATATCGAGATTAAGATGGAATAGCTGGCCTGAGCTACGGTAATGGATTAGAATTCCTTGATATGGACCAAGGTCCACGATATGTATATAAGGCCTCATTAAATAGGCAAAATGTTATTTGGAAAAGGCAAAGGGAAAGGATCTGCTTCTACATGGGAAAGACAAGTCGCAAAAAAAACCTTTTCCAAACATGAGCGCATGGAGTTTCACAAAAATACAGACATGTCATTTCTATCATTCATTCCTACCACATGCATGGCCTCCGTGCGCATAATCCACCTTGCCTCCCTCTGCAGGAGCAGGCGATGCCGGTCACCACCCCGAGGGATGGGGCGGACATGCTCTATGCCAGCAAAGGAGAGGCAACGCGGATACGCGTCGTGGGCCGTGCGAACATGTTCAATGAGGCGTGGACTGCCTCTGCCTGATCGAATAGAACCAATGTGTTCGCGAATGCGCTCAAAAAGGGGGCGAATTGTCTTTCCAATGTAGAAGCGTCTACAAGGACAGAAAACCACATATACTACATAGGACGTACGGCAATTAATAAAGTCCCGTACTGTGTGCGATACACTGCCTATTTGTAGATACCTAGAGCAGACATTTAGTGCGCAGAAGGAACAATGGCCACATCTAAAATTGCCCGTCGGTTTTTTCAACCAAATTTCATCTCTAGGTGAAGAAAAGACGCTTCTGACTAACTTGTCTTTAATTGTGGGGCACCTTTTAAATGCGACCAATGGTCTGTTTTCAGTGAAGCTGTTGAGAGTGGGGTCTCCCTTAAGAAGGTCCCAGTTTCGATTGATGGTCTGCCGAACCATTTCAGCGACCGGACTATATTGAAAAGTAAAAGCAAAACGTGAGGGTTTAATACTGTTGCTCTGTTCAGTGAGCAAGGGATTGCGGTCAAGTGCAGACGCTTTTGATAAAGCTGCGGAGACTTCTCGCGGTGGATAACCCCTACTAATGAGTCTAGCTCTAAGTTCTCCAGCTTGGCGAAGAAAACCTTCGTCCGTGTCATTAATTCTTCGCAGACGGACGAACTGCCCGTATGGAACTGCGCGTATGACTGAAGCTGGGTGGAAGCTGGTCTGGTGGAGGAGCGAGTTTGTCGCTGTCGGCTTACGGTAGCCACAAGTGTGTATCGCTCCATCTTTTACCGTAACATGTACATCTAGAAAATCCAAAACCTCACCACCAAAATTGATGGTGAACTTCATGTTCATGCGATTGCATGCGTTAAGGTGGTCGACAAATGCACGACACGACTCCTCGCTCCCCGACCAGACCAGAAAAATATCGTCCACATATCTTAAGAATAGGCTGATGTGGCTCACATAGGGGTTATCCACCGCGAAAATGTAGGTCTCCTCAAATACCGCCAGGTACAGGTTGGCGAATGTGCACGAGACAGGCGTGCCCATAGCCGTGCCTAGTACCTGGCGGTACCACTGTCCATCAAATTGGAAGACATTGTTTGACAAAACAAGGTCTAATGCCTTGTGGACAAAGTCAATGAAAACCGCACTCTTATTGCTTCTACTCAGGACTGTGTCAACAGCCCTCAACCCAAGGTCATGGGGTATTCTAGTATAAAGGCTCTCGACATCCAAGGACACGAGACTGAATTCCTCCCGCCACTCCAAGGCACGGAGTGCCCGGAGGAAGTCTCCCGTGTCCTTGAGATATGTCGGAGTGCTCCTTAGTAATGGTCTAAGGAGCCAATCAATATAGCCGGATAGAGGTTCCAGCGCTGAACCGATGCCTGCCACGATGGGACGTCCCGGAGGTCGGGTGAGGGATTTATGGATTTTTGGTACGAAATACCAAGTGGGGATTTTTGGGAAGGCTGGCACGAGTTTGTCCCTAAAATTTTTAGGTAAAAACCCGTTATGTATGTGCTGATCAATAAACCGGCAGAGTTTGGAAGATATTTCGGGTATCGGATTCCCCCTTAGCTTCTTATAGACTGTACTGTCTCCCAGCTGTCTATTGGCCTCCTCCATGTAATACTCCCTCGACATCAGGACCACGTTCCCTCCCTTGTCGGCCGGCTTAATCACCATATTTTTCTGCTTCCCTAAGCACAATAAAGCATGAGATTCTTCCACCGTAAGGTTGGAAGGTGCTGCTGGATACACCAGCGCACGTATTTCTTTCAAAACTTGCTTGTGGAACAGGTCAATTGGTGAGCCGGCCGGCATGGGAGGAAGGAAGGTGGACCTGATGCCCCCTGTATATCTACTGAAATGTTCTACTCCCTCTGTGGATTCATCAGGTTCAGTGCTGGAAAGGAAATGGATGCAGGAAATTTCTTCATCACTGAATTTACCAGACAGATGAAAATCAGTGATGGTCATTGTGGCAGGAACCTCCCCCTGTAAGGGGTCGAGGACCTGAGAGGCAGTTTCAGAGAATAATCTCTTGAGGTATAGCTTGCGGATAGACAGAAACAGATCTATCTCAAAGTCAACCAGGTTGAACTGTCCAGGTAGGCTGTATCCCAGCCCCCGATTGAGGAGTGGGATACAGCCCTGGGGCAGTTCAGAGCCTGTGAGATTGAGAACCACATTTTCGGGGGGTGCTTGTATATAGAGTTCGTCAGGAACTACTGTCGCCAGGAGACCTGACGTCTTCTTCTTGTCGATTTTCTGGTTCCTCTTGCTTGCTGTTCCACGTCTACCACGCCCCCTTCTCGTGCCTTTTCTAAAGGGGTTGTCATATCTTCAGTTGGATTGGCTCCGTTCCCCTCGGAGGCACTTGATTCCGAATCAGTAGCCCAGAAATTATGGCGTCCTCTCCGTGGGGCTCGTTTGGGGCGGTTTCGCCTTTTACCCCAGTCAAAGACACGATCAGCCTCATAATCATTTTTATCTCTGATAAATTTGTCCCTCTTTCGATCTTTAATGTCCGCCTGTGTGGCAAGTAATTTTTTATTTAGCCTTTTCTCAAATCCATGGAATTGCGACTCCATGAGTCGTTTTTGTAACTCCTCCTTTGCCTTAGTTAATTCCTCTATGACATTGGTGTACTCTTGCTGGTCCCGTGTCAATACCAATTCCATAATCTCTAAAGAGAATCTCTGGTGTGCCGCTTTCCATTCCCCTGTGAATAGGGGATCATCCTCATACTGCACGATCTCTTTGAAGAGGCGTAGGCCTCTAGGAACACGCCCACTTTCCTTGTAGGACTTCAATGACTCAATAGTCCAGAATAATCTGACTTCTTTATCAGCCAGTTGAAATATTTTTGCTTCCAAACTTTTAGTACTGGAAGTCTGCACATAATCCTGTTGATTGCAGGTAACAAAAAATGTGTCCGCCCCTTGACGACCCTGAATTAAACTGCATGTGGTTTCAGGTGCGGTTTCTATGTCAGAAGTAGTGGCTTCAGTGTTCGATATAGCGTGCTCTGCCATCATGATACAGGTAATGTTAAATACAGGGAGACGTAGATTATAATCAGGCGGCACTGCATACACTGATCACGCCGTATTTAGACCGGGCCACATGCAGTGGAAAACACTTCTCAACGTGGTGCTCAGCAGAAAATAATATATAGTAGACAAATGGCAACTTGAAGAGAGGAATAGGAATAAAGTTGCGGCACTCACCGAAATGTATCAAAAGTGTCTTTTATTGTGGCTTCCTCAGCGGGTAGCAGAAAGGATCCGGGGCGGACACAAAGTTGCAAGCAGCGACGGCCGTTTCGCGCGCTAAGACGCGCTTCCTCAGGCCACTGATTACGTCATTGCGCATACATGCGCTTTATACGAAGTGGGTAGGGGGACGGCCGACGCCGTCAGCAAGTATCTCACTCCCACGGATGTGACGTGATAAAAATACATGCAAAACAACAGGTAAGATTACAATCCAATGGTTAATTGAGCCAAAAACAAAACAGGTATAGAAAACATATAAAGGAAGGACGGATATTGAAGTGTACATATAAGGCAAGCGGCAAAATTACATCTCTATATCGAGATTAAGATGGAATAGCTGGCCTGAGCTATGGTAATGGATTAGAATTCCTTGATATGGACCAAGGTCCACGATATGTATATAAGGCCTCATTAAATAGGCAAAATGTTATTTGGAAAAGGCAAAGGGAAAGGATCTGCTTCTACATGGGAAAGACAAGTCGCAAAAAAACCCTTTTCCAAACATGAGCGCATGGAGTTTCACAAAAATACAGACATGTCATTTCTATCATTCATTCCTACCGCATGCATGGCCTCCGTGCGCATAATCCACCTTGCCTCCCTCTGCAGGAGCAGGCGATGCCGGTCACCACCCCGAGGGATGGGGCGGACATGCTCTATGCCCGCAAAGGAGAGGCAACGCGGATACGCGTCGTGGGCCGTGCGAACATGTTCAATGAGGCGTGGACTGCCTCTGCCTGATCGAATAGAACCAATGTGTTCGCGAATGCGCTCAAAAAGGGGGCGAATTGTCTTTCCAATGTAGAAGCGTCTACAAGGACAGAAAACCACATATACTACATAGGACGTACGGCAATTAATAAAGTCCCGTACTGTGTGCGATACACTGCCTATTTGTAGATACCTAGAGCAGACATTTAGTGCGCAGAAGGAACAATGGCCACATCTAAAATTGCCCGTCGGTTTTTTCAACCAAATTTCATCTCTAGGTGAAGAAAAGACGCTTCTGACTAACTTGTCTTTAATTGTGGGGCACCTTTTAAATGCGACCAATGGTCTGTTTTCAGTGAAGCTGTTGAGAGTGGGGTCTCCCTTAAGAAGGTCCCAGTTTCGATTGATGGTCTGCCGAACCATTTCAGCGACCGGACTATATTGAAAAGTAAAAGCAAAACGTGAGGGTTTAATACTGTTGCTCTGTTCAGTGAGCAAGGGATTGCGGTCAAGTGCAGACGCTTTTGATAAAGCTGCGGAGACTTCTCGCGGTGGATAACCCCTACTAATGAGTCTAGCTCTAAGTTCTCCAGCTTGGCGAAGAAAACCTTCGTCCGTGTCATTAATTCTTCGCAGACGGACGAACTGCCCGTATGGAACTGCGCGTATGACTGAAGCTGGGTGGAAGCTGGTCTGGTGGAGGAGCGAGTTTGTCGCTGTCGGCTTACGGTAGCCACAAGTGTGTATCGCTCCATCTTTTACCGTAACATGTACATCTAGAAAATCCAAAACCTCACCACCAAAATTGATGGTGAACTTCATGTTCATGCGATTGCATGCGTTAAGGTGGTCGACAAATGCACGACACGACTCCTCGCTCCCCGACCAGACCAGAAAAATATCATCCACATATCTTAAGAATAGGCTGATGTGGCTCACATAGGGGTTATCCACCGCGAAAATGTAGGTCTCCTCAAATACCGCCAGGTACAGGTTGGCGAATGTGCACGAGACAGGCGTGCCCATAGCCGTGCCTAGTACCTGGCGGTACCACTGTCCATCAAATTGGAAGACATTGTTTGACAAAACAAGGTCTAATGCCTTGTGGACAAAGTCAATGAAAACCACACTCTTATTGCTTCTACTCAGGACTGTGTCAACAGCCCTCAACCCAAGGTCATGGGGTATTCTAGTATAAAGGCTCTCGACATCCAAGGACACGAGACTGAATTCCTCCCGCCACTCCAAGGCACGGAGTGCCCGGAGGAAGTCTCCCGTGTCCTTGAGATATGTCGGAGTGCTCCTTAGTAATGGTCTAAGGAGCCAATCAATATAGCCGGATAGAGGTTCCAGCGCTGAACCGATGCCTGCCACGATGGGACGTCCCGGAGGTCGGGTGAGGGATTTATGGATTTTTGGTACGAAATACCAAGTGGGGATTTTTGGGAAGGCTGGCACGAGTTTGTCCCTAAAATTTTTAGGTAAAAACCCGTTATGTATGTGCTAATCAATAAACCGGCAGAGTTTGGAAGATATTTCGGGTATCGGATTCCCCCTTAGCTTCTTATAGACTGTACTGTCTCCCAGCTGTCTATTGGCCTCCTCCATGTAATACTCCCTCGACATCAGGACCACGTTCCCTCCCTTGTCGGCCGGCTTAATCACCGTTCCCTCCTGAACATGGAGAAATAGGAGTCTAAAGATGGCCAAACTATAAAGACAAGGGAAACGGAAACAGGCATATGGCAATGGCAGGTAAGTGCAACTAGTACTAACACCCACCTGCCACAGACACAGGGCCTGGGGCCCAAGTATCAGTGCTGCTGTCCACAAACACAAACGACAGAGCACACACACCACACAGGACACCAGGAAACCATACGCTGCAAAGAATAGACATGACACACAAACACATCCTTATAACATCGTGTATAAACAATACATAACAATTTGTTTATGACCACAAGGGTGGCCCCCACTGGCAGATGGAAATACCAGGATGGTATCTCCAGCAAAGCATGGCTGAAGAACCCCCCAGCTTCAGATCTCCAAAGAGGCTTTATAGCCCAAAGTGGCCACACCCACACAGACACACACAGGAGAGGGAATTAACCCTTCCAACACTAACAGGGAGTGAAACCACTTAAAAGGGGAAGTGTCCAAATGCACATCACACTGTGGCTGTTACCGCAGGCAACGACATGGGTGGCAACCATGTCCTGGGAGTCAGCCAAAAGGCTGAGACACTGCCACCACATGTACACATAACAAACGTTGCCACGGGCAGCCACAGTGAAGGGAAGTGTCACAGTGCACACCTAACATAAACCTAGTGCACACCAGACATACAAAGTACATAACATACACACACACACCTAACAGAGAGGTTGCTAGGTGCAACCGCATGCACATTGCCGCAAGCTGCCTAGCACCAGCTCAGGCTGCTCTACTGCGACAATACCCAACTACTTGTTGCCCGCGACAACCACAAGTGAGGCTACACACTAGCGGCCCTCACCTGTGGTTGAACAACTAAACCAGACAGACCGCAGGCAACCGCATGCGGTAAAGGAGTCACGGCCATGACCATGGCCGTGACAGTTGCGGGTTTGGCTGGGCAGAAATAATATTTACCCACTGGGCTGTAAAGCACATCTATTGTCCTTGACCGTAGTTACAACTCCACAGGTCGGCGCTGCCATGCATTTTGGCAGACACCGACAGGCTCAAGGACTGGCCCAACTTTTGCTCTCCATATTTGTGCAGGGCTGGTACTGCGTTTTTGGCAAAGAAATTACTGCTTGGGACTCTCTACCTCGGCTCGGCACAAGCCATCAGTTCTCTGAAAGGTGCAGAGTCCACCACTTGAAAAGGGACTTCAGCACCAGTATCTTGGCCAGGAGCATGTTCAGCTTCTGCGCCGTTGGATGAGTGCACGCATACTGTGTTCTCTAGGCAATTGCTTTGGTGATCGATTGCTGACGGAATGACTGATGATGAGTAGGAGGGTGAGGAGCAGGAGCATCAGAACCAGTAGATGATACAGTAGGTGAACCCGATTTTGTGTCAATCTCGCTCTCTTTCTCGGCGAGATTGAGCACCTACGAGCCCCATCGCGGGAGCCAGCGCCGAGCTGGCTTGCCGCGATGGAGACAGAGCCGTCATAGAAGCGACGGGAGATCCGACTTGGATTCCCGCCAATTCTACACGTGTGCGGCGTTTGTTATGAATCCTGAGGGGGAAGTCCCCGCCGGATTTTAAATAAAAATCCGGCCTGGGTCCCCCCCTCAGGAGCATACCGGGCCCTTAGGTCTGTTATGGGTTGTAAGGAGAGCCCCCCCTACGCCGAAAAAAACGGCGTAGGGGTCCCCCTACAATCCATACCAGACCCGTATCCAAAGCACGCTACCCGGCCAGCCAGGAAGGGAGTGGGGACGAGCGAGCGCCCCCCCCCCTCCTGAGCCGTACCAGGCTGCATGCCCTCAACATGGGGGGGTTGGGTGCTCTGGGGCAGGGGGCGCACTGCGGCCCCCCCACCTCAGAGCACCCTGTCCCCATGTTGATGAGGACAGGGCCCCTTCCCGACAACCCTGGCCGTTGGTTGTCGGGGTATGCGGGCGGGAGGCTTATCGGAATCTGGGAGCCCCCTTTAATAAGGGGGCCCCCAGATACCGGCCCCCCACCCTAAGTGAATGAGTATGGGGTACATCGTACCCCTACCCATTCACCTGCAAGAAAAGTGGTAAAAACATAAATAAACCACACAGTGTATTAAAATATTTTATTTTTCTGCTCAGGAGGCCGCCCCCTGTCTTCTTTATTAGCTCTTTTACCAGGGGGGGCTCTTCTTCTTCCGCTATCCCGACGGGTCTTCTCCGCTATCCGGGGGGTCTTCTCAACTCTCCGGGGTTCTCCTTCTGTCTTCTCCGCTATCCGGGGGGGTCTTCTCAACTCTCCGGGGTTCTCCTTCTGTCTTCTCCTTCTGTCTTGTTGACTCGGCGCACCCCGGTTCTTCGTCTCGCGAGACGTCTCGCGAGACGAAGAACCGGGGTGCGCCGAGTCAACAAGACAGAAGGAGAAGACAGAAGGAGAACCCCGGAGAGTTGAGAAGACCCCCCCGGATAGCGGAGAAGACAGAAGGAGAACCCCGGAGAGTTGAGAAGACCCCCCCGGATAGCGGAGAAGACAGAAGGAGAACCCCGGAGAGTTGAGAAGACCCCCCGGATAGCGGAGAAGACCCGTCGGGATAGCGGAAGAAGAAGAGCCCCCCCTGGTAAAAGAGCTAATAAAGAAGACAGGGGGCGGCCTCCGGAGCAGAAAAATAAAATATTTTAATACACTGTGTGGTTTATTTTATGTTTTTACCACTTTTCTTGCAGGTGAATGGGTAGGGGTACGATGTACCCCATACTCATTCACTTAGGGTGGGGGGCCGGTATCTGGGGGCCCCCTTATTAAAGGGGGCTCCCAGATTCCGATAAGCCTCCCGCCCGCATACCCCGACAACCAACGGCCAGGGTTGTCGGGAAGGGGCCCTGTCCTCATCAACATGGGGACAGGGTGCTCTGAGGTGGGGGGCCGCAGTGCGCCCCCTGCCCCAGAGCACCCAACCCCCCCATGTTGAGGGCATGCAGCCTGGTACGGCTCAGGAGGGGGGGGGGGGGGGCGCTCGCTCGTCCCCACTCCCTTCCTGGCTGGCCGGGTAGCGTGCTTTGGATACGGGTCTGGTATGGATTGTAGGGGGACCCCCTACGCCATTTTTTTCGGCGTAGGGGGGGCTCTCCTTACAACCCATAACAGACCTAAGGGCCCGGTATGCTCCTGAGGGGGGGACCCAGGCCGGATTTTTATTTAAAATCCGGCGGGGACTTCCCCCTCAGGATTCATAACAAACGCCGCACACGTGTAGAATTGGCGGGAATCCAAGTCGGATCTCCCGTCGCTTCTATGACGCGCTTGCTGGGATGTGCTGTCACTATTCCAGTGAGTGCGAGATCTCGGCACCATGTTGCCGAGTATCAGCGCGACGCTGTCGTGCTAAAAGCACAATCTCACAAACACCTACTGTAGGAAGGACGGACAGCTCCCTTCGGCTAAGGTGGTGGAGCCTTGACTGTCTGAAATTGGATGCTTGCCACTGGGTGGTGCAGCGGTTGCTGCGGCAGGCTGGACCACATTGGAGCCACCGTTTTCCCAGGCCACTTTATGTTAATGCTGCATATGTTGACACAGGGCTGTGGTGCCAGCATTGGCACCCTGGCCACGCTTCACCTTCTGCCCACAGATTCCTACGGCGGCTTAACAAAAAATTTCCACAACGCCGAGTACAGTAGGTGATTTCACCCCCTGCACTGACTGACTGCTACCGCCGCTGCCTCCGTGAATCCCTGCACCACTACTTTCCGGGCAGGTAGGCTCCTGCGAAGCGGGTGGTCTACCCCGGGCACGTTTGGCTCCCGGCTTCCCACTGCTGCCACCCTGCTGACTCTTGGCCATGGTACTGACTTACTGACTCCACCGCCACCTCACAGGCAAGCTGCCACCCTCTTCTCCTGATGATGATGAAGCCCCTTCATCACCCGGCTCCCAATTGCGATCGGCTACATCATCATCGAGTATTGTCTGCACATCACTGATGTCCTCCTCAACGGTCTATGAGCCAGGAGCCTGACTGCTCACAACACCAACTCCCAAGCCACTCTCCTCATCACTACATGCCCGCCTACCTGAGGAAGTTCCTCCGGATCTTGGCTGGGCAGTAGCTGCTGACTGTCCTCTAGTAGCTTTGTCCTCGCTGTATAGTGGAGCTGAGCTCACAGCATATAATTCTTCTCTGGCTGAGGAAACAAATAAGGGTTGTGTCTGATGAACCCACCGACTCTTGGCTGGGGGTGTCTGATGTCACTTGGGTTGAAGTGGACTAATACATGCCAAAAAGGGCTGTAATTTTCTCACTTTAATACACAAAGGCTAATAAGCCCCGTTTGCCACTAATACACGCCAAAAAAGGCTTTAGAACATATAACTGCACCACTGAACGGCCAAAAAAGCTTTAGAACATATAACTGCATCGCTGAACGTCAAATAATATATATTTCTTGCCACTACTACACGCAAAAAATTGTTGAAATTTTTTCAGTTCACTTCACAATGGCTAGTAAGCCCTTTCTTTTTCCCCACTTATACAGTACACTCCAAGAATGGTTTTAGAACATATAACTGCACAGTTGAATGGCAAATAATACATTTTTTTGCCATTAATACACGCCAAAAAGGGCTGTAATTTTCGCACTTCACCAAATAATGGCCAATAAGCCCTTTTTTCCCCATTTATACATGCCAAAAAAGGCTTTAGAACATATAACTGCACCACTGAACGGCAAATAATACTTTTTTTTGCCACTATTACACGCCCAAAAGGGCTGCAATTTTCTCACTTCACCAAACAATGGCCAATAAGCCCTTTTTTTCCCACTTATGCATGCCAAAAAAGGCTTTAGAACATATAACTGCACCATTGAACGGAAAATAATACTTTTTTTTTTTGCCACTAATACACGCCAAAAAGGGCTATAAATTTCTCACTTCACCACACAACGACTAATAAGCTAGTTTTTCCCCACTTATGCCATAAAAGGCTTTAGAAAATATAACTGCACCGCTGAATGGCAAATACTTTTTTTGCCACTAATACACGCCAAAAAGGACTGTAATTTTGTCACTTCACCACACAACAGCCAATAAGCCCTTTTCTTTGCCACTAATACACGCAAAAAAGGCTTTAGAACATACAACTGCACCACTGAACAGCCAAAAAAGCTTTAGAACATATAAATGCACCGATGAACGCCAAATAATACTTTTTTTTGCCACTAATACACGCCAAAAAGGGATGCATTTTTCTCAGTTCACCACACAATGGCTATCTATTAAGCAATTTTTTCTCTCTTATACTCTCCAAGAATGGCTTTAGAACATATAGCTGCACAGCGGAACGGCAAATTACACTTTTTTTGCCACTAATGCACAACAAAAAAGATTTAGAACATATAACTGCAAATAATACTTTTTTTTGCCAATAATACACGCCAGAAAGGGCTGTAATTTTCTCACTTCACCACACAATGGCTAGTAAGCCCTCCGCCCCCCCCCCCCATGGATCCACTTCAAGAATGGCTTTAGAATATATAACTGCACAGCTCAACGGCAAATAATACTTTTTTTTGCTACTTATACACGACAAAAAAGGCTTTAGAACATATAACTGTACACCTGAACGGCAAATACTTTTTTTTGCCACTAATACACGCCAAAAAGGGCGGTAAATTAGTATTTTGTATTTCTGGTATAACTGCACCGCTGAACAGCAAATACTCTTTTTTGCCATTGATACACGCCAAAAAGGGCTGTAGTTTTCTCACTTCAACAAACAATGGCTAATAAGCCATTTTTTCCCACTTAAACATGCCAAAAAAGGCATTTGAACATATAAATGCACTGATGAATGGCAAATAATACTTTTTTTTGCCACTAATACACGCCAAAAAGGGATATAATTTTCTCAGTTCACCACAGAATGTATTAAGCAATTTTTTCTCACTTATAGACTCCAAGAATGGCTTTAGAACATATAACTGCACAGCGGAACGGCAAATAATACTTTTTTTGCCACTAATGCACAACAAAAAAGATGTAGAACATATAACTGCACCGCTGAACTGCAAATAATACCTTTTTTTGCCAATAATACATGCCAAAAAGGGCTGTGATTTTTTCTCACTTCACCACACAATGGCTAGTAAGCCCTTTTTCCCCCCCCTCACTCTAAGAATGGCTTTAGAACATATAACTGCACAGCTCAACGGCAAATAATACTTGTTTTTGCTACTTATACACGACAAAAAAGGCTTTAGAACATATAATTGTTCCCCTGAACGGCAAATACTTTTTTTGCCACTAATACACATCAAAAAGGGCTGTAATTTTGTATTTTGTATTTTTGTTATAACTGCACCGCTGAACAGCAAATACTTTTTTTTGCCATTGATACACGCCAAAAAGGGCTGTAGTTTTCTCACTTCAACAAACAATGGCTAATAAGCCGTTTTTTCCCACTTATACATGCCAAAAAATCCTTTAGAACATATAACTGCACCATTGAACGGCAAATAATACTTTTTTTTTTACACTAATACACGCCAAAAAGGGCTATAAATTTCTCACTTCACCACAAAATGGCTAATAAGCCAATTTTTCCCCACTTATACACGCCAAAAAAGGCTTTAGAACATACACAGTGTTGATGGCTGTATCACACAGCACTTGCACCCCAATAAAAAGAACGGTTTGCTGGAATTACAAAGGTATCATCTATTGCAAAACTGAAAGCAGCAGTATAATGGCAATTTGGATACCCAGTCAGTGCAGCAAGGTGTAATAGGATTGTTCCTATTACCCAGGCTGTAAACTCCCCTATTGAACCCTGTTCTGCTTCAATACGGTTGAATAATTCCTTCCTATCCTTTCCCTACATTTCTAATGCTCTTTCCCTGAACTTCTATTCAGAACAATAAAAGTTTTCAAGTCTTTCCTATCACTGTCCCTAGTGCCTGCTGATGTTTCTCCCTGCCCTAAGTACACTGGAAAATGGCTGAATCCAAGATGGCTGAGGCAATTTATAGGGCTGTGACATCACCGGGCTGGCTGGCTGCTGATTGGCTGCATGCATGGCATTGTGGGTGATCCCTCATTCCCAGGACTTTTGCCCACGTCCTAACATGTGCAGCAGGAAAGAAATGTGATTAGTTACTACAAAGTGTCAGGAAATTCAGATTCGGTACGAATCAAATGTTTCCTGAAATCCGGATAGAATTCCACTTAATCACCTTGATTCTCTCATCTCTAATTTCTATCTAAGGCCTATTGCACACGACCGTTTTTTTTTCCCCGTTTACTGGCCGTTTTTTGCGTTCCGTATACGGTCCGTATACGGAACCATTCATTTCAATGGTTCCGCAAAAAAAACGGAATGTACTCCGTATGCATTCCGTTTCCGTATTTCCGTTTTTCCGTTCCGTTTTAACATAGAACATGTCCTATTATTGCCCGCAAATCACAGTCCGTGGCTCCATTCAAGTCAATGGGTCCGCAAAAAAAACGGAACACATACGGAAATGCATCCGTATGTCTTCCGTTTCCGTTCCGTTTTTTGCTGAACCATCTATTGAAAATGTTATGCCCAGCCCAATTTTATCTATGTAATTAATGTATACTGTATATGCCATACGGAAAAACGGAACGGAAAAACGGAACGGAAAAACGGAAACACAACGGAAACAAAAAACGGAACAACGGATCCGTGAAAAATGGACCGCAAAACACTGAAAAAGCCATACGGTCGTGTGCAATAGGCCTAACACATCCTAAAAAAATGCAAACCTTCAAAATCATGTATCCCTAATGTGAATCATGGTAATGACAGATGTATGGTTGGATTTCTGAAATCTGAGTGACTGCTACAATTAAGGCCTCATGCACATGACCGTTGTTTTGGTCCGCATCCGAGCCGCCGTTTTTGCAGCTCGGATGCGGACCCATTCACTTCAATGAGGCCGCAAAAGATGCAGACAGCACTCCGTGTATAAATATAACATGTCCTATTCTTGTCCGCGCTTTGCGGACAAGAATAGGCATTTATATTGAAAGTTGTCCGTGCTGTTCCGCAAATTGCGGAACGCGCACTGACGCCATCTGTGTTTTGCGGATCCGCGAGTTGCGGACCGCAAAACACACTACGGTCGTGTGCATGCGGCCTAAGGGGAATACCAAACAAAGGATAAGAGAGACACCATTGATTTTTCTATATATACATACAAAACGTTATTTAATTTGGCATCCTATATTAGGTAAAATAGAGAAAAAAAAATTAAAATTTTGCTTCTGTTCAGCAGCATCTGGTCTCCAGCACTGCATACACAGAGGTCTATTCGATTTACAAATTGACATTTATCCGTTCTGATTGCAGATTGTATCTGCATGTGCTATGTTAAAATACATAATAGTCAAAATGAATTCACTAATGATTCAAATCATATACTTTTGTAGGTTCTAATGAATGAATACCTAGGAAGCTTTGGAAAAGCTAATTTAAAATGTATTTTTTTATATAATCTAAAATGAAATAAATCATGAGTGAGTAGTGCATAATATGCAGGTAATATTCATAAAACATTTAAGACAGTGTTGGAGCAGTGTTTTTTCAGATTAGGGGTGCCTGCTATTTTAACTCAATGTTCAGTGTTGTTTAAAGAGCCTCTGTCACATATCTTTCTTTTGGCTGTATGTTAAACAGCTGCAGAGATATCTGTGTTTTATTTGTATGCAAATAAACATGTTGTAACACCCCTGTGGTCTCCCAACTCCCCTTGATTAAATGTGCTAGAAATCAGCATGCTGAGGACTGAACTGTGTCTTAGTGCTGTGTCCTAGCATGAACATATCATATACACTACTTACTATAATCTTACCATATTGAAAATAGAGGTTTTCTATGCTTAGAATGCAATTCTATATCACTGGGTTAGTCATAGGCACAACATATGATTATAAAGAAACCATTAATATGCATTAGCTTTCTGTGTTGCTACTGTATATTTGTAATGACCGGCGTCACGCAAAGGGAGGGAAATGGGAAGGCCCTGTCCAAGGGAGAGGTAAAGGTGGTGACCCCTGACTCACCTTGCGGCTGGCACCTGACTGCCCTGATTTCCCTAGACGGGTTCCTCACCTGTACGCCGATCACGTGCCTAAACCCTGGCTTTCCCTTAGATCAGCCCTATGTAGTGAACGGGGCGGTGGGATCACTAGTCCGCACCACTGACACTAAAAGGAAAACACCAAGGAGAGGACAGACAATACAGACAAACATATAATCCCAGGTAGGCGACAACAGCAGACCACTAAGGCCCAACAGGGATCCGGAATGTAACGTTCTGGAGCAACAACCAGGGAACACAGCTACTCAGCTCCAGTGGGTCAGTATAGAAGTCCAGGCAGGAAGCTCTATATCTGGCAACCAGAGAAGTGGGAGGGGGGAATATAAGGAGGTTGGGAGTGCTGGACAAGAAACAGCTGAGGAAAAGGAGCTACGGATCCCTGAGTGAGCCAAAAAGGGTTGCAAGGCAAACCCAGAAAACTACCATAAAGAAACAGTTCTATCTTTCTACATAGAGCGCGCAGCCACCCGCTGCGACTTCCTGACCCTGGGTATAACGGAGTCAGGCGTGGCTCTTGACACCCTCGTGACAATATTTCTGGAGAAGGATTGTTGATCCGGGGTGTTATTCTGATTGCCTAATTGGAGTCGGGAAGGAATTTTTTTCCCCCTGAACTTTCAGGAGAGGAGCTCCTATTATGCCTCATGCCACATGTTATAGTGCTATATAAATTATATATAAAGGACTGTTTTTAGGCATAGCTGCAAAATAAAATAAAAAACTAGGCATGATGAGAGATGCTCTTCCAAAATCTCTTTCCCGGCTCTTTCAGTAAATTGGGTCATATGCATGAACTGTGGTAAAAATTTTGGATTAAAAAGCAAACTCATACCCCTTTCAGAGGTTTTCTTTGAATGTTTAAATCTGCATTTGGATTCTTTAAAATATTAATTGGATTTTCTGGAATTCCTATCGATCAACTGTTTTAAGAGGCCTCTGCGCTTCGGTGAGTGCTATGAGCTCTTCTTAGGCAATTGACTCATCTTCACATGGCCTAGGTGCAGCTCAGTCTCATTCATGGGAATAGGCCTGGATTGCAATACGAAGAACAGCCTCTACACAATGTAACACACTGTGCTTTGTATGCTGTGAATAGAACTCAATAGAGTATGGCAGTCTCTTCAAACAGCTATTTGGTCATGCCGCCACGCGTTTAAGTTAGAAACTTAAAAATGCACTTAATTTTCTCATGGGAAGAAAGCATTTGCCACAGGCAAACATTGGCAAAATGGACTGTTCATGGGGTTTCAGTGAAATCAAAATATATTTAACATATAATTGTTATTGATATTTCTTTTAAAGTGTCATTAATTCCACAGGACTACACATATAATAAGAGTTTACCTTCCCGTAAATACATAATGTAAAACAAAAACAAGTACAATAAACATGGACTAACATAGGGGCACACTGGTACAGAGGGGAAGAAGATGCTACCCAAGAGGGCTTAAAATTTACAACTGAAGGAGGAAGGAAACCGTAGGTGAGCATAGAATTTGCCAATATTTCTGTGTAGCTGCAGCAGGGTTAATGTAAGCTGCAGGTTTGCATTAAGTTTTCAGGTTATATTTTAATGGTGGGGGGGAATCTGTTTTGCTGGCATATGGAGTTACAGAATATGTAAGGCTACTTTCACACTAGCGTTCGGGGCTCCGCTTGTGAGTTCCGTTTGAAGGCTCTCACAAGTGGCCCCGAACGGATCCGTCCAGCCCTAATGCATTCTGAGTGGATGCGGATCCGCTCAGAATGCATCAGTTTGGCACCGTTTGTCCTCCGCTCCGCTCAGCAGGCGGATCCCTGAATGCAGCTTGCAGCGTTCGGTTGTCCGCCTGGCCATGCGGAGGCAAACGGATCCGTCCAGACTTACAATGTAAGGGTACTTTCACACTTGCGGCAGACTGATCCGTCAAACAGTTCCGCCGCCGGAATTGCCCGCCGGATCCGACAAAACGCATACCGCCGCACATTTTTAATGTAACGGATCCGTCGTTCCGTCGTGGATCATAAAAGCCGGATCCGTCGTTCAGTTTCATTCAGTCGTCAATTTTCGCCGGATCCGTCGTAAAAGCGGATCCGTCTATTCCGTTTCCTTCCGTTTTTAGACGGAAAGACGGATCCGGCGTTTAAATTTAGAGATAAAAAGATGCTATCTTTTAAGCAAATACTTCAACTTGCTATAAAAGATAACAGAAGGTCACAAAAAGATGCAATCTGTTAAAGCAAATACTACAACTGGCTATAAAAGACCACCGAAGGTCACTTACCACTCAGAAGTTCCTTCAGCAGAGTGCAAAGATGATGCCGGACCATATTCGTTTTGGATTTCAGGCTTTAATTCTGGTTTCACGCTGGAGAAGACTTCTTCAAGCCAGACGGCGTAGAATGTGTCGCTATTGGGTGCATCCAATAACCTCTGCAAGAGTAAGAAGGGGAGTTTTTGAAACTCTGTTTCCTGAATTGAGGGATTATCCTGAAAAATTCTTTAACTACTTACGGATGACGGTAGAAAGTTTTGATGATCTTTTACAACGTGTGTCACCTCACATTTAAAGACAAGACACCACTTTCCGTCGCTGTGTTTCCCCAGCAGAACGCCTATTGTTGACGATAAGGTAAAGTATATACTTTATTACATATTGTACCAATATTTGGTCTAAATTTTTAAAAGCTGCTGTTTGGTAGTGTGAAGCCCTAAATTTTTTAATCCAAATGTGCTTACTTTTTCTGGGATCACTGTACTTTCTGGGATCTCTGTACAAAGTGTCTAATTTTGGCCCCAATTGATGCTCATCATTTTTTATTTTTATTTTACATCTTGTTTTGAAAAGTTTGAATCAATATACTCGTCATTGAAGATGTAGAATGAACTGTGATGAATATTGTTCGCCATGGAGAACAAACATTTATCGTTGAATTTTATAAAAAATTATATTGGGCACAGAAAAAATCTTGACCAAACGAATATATGTAGGGGTGCAATAACATTGCGTCAGATTGATATACCTTGTATATTATGTTGTTTTGCAAAAATTTTCATACACTTTTTTTTTTCTTTTAAAATTTAGGTTTTTGGCAAGTGGAGAAAGTTTCAGCTGACTCCATTTTCAATTTCTCCTTGGGATATCAACTGTCTCAATAATTGTCAAGGAGACATGCCGTGTTTTGTGGGAACAACTGCATGATGAATTCATCCCACATCCAACTCGACAGCATTGGACAGAAATATCTGAAAGATTTTGGGATGTTTGTCAGTTTCCCAACTGCATAGGTGCGGTAGACGGTTAACATATTCGTATTATCAAGCCCCACGGAACCGGATCCGAGTTTTTCAATTATAAAAAATATTTTTCAATAATACTAATGGCCATCGCAGATGCTCAATATCGTTTTGTTGCAGTGGACGTAGGGGCCTATGGACGCGCCAACGATTCCATGGTATTTAAAAATTCAAATATGGGCCGTAGTCTATATAACGGACAATTCGATTTTCCTCTCCCTCAACCACTGCCAGGTACTGATGGCCCACCCATGCCGTTTGTATTGGTTGGTGATGAGGCATTCCAAATGTGTGGAAATCTAATTAAACCATATTCCAGCCGCGGATTAGATTTTAAAAAACGCACATACAACTACCGCTTGACCAGGGCTCGAAGAATGGTTGAATGCACATTTGGAATTTTGGTCGCAAAATGGAGGATTTTCACTAAACCAATTCAGATGAAGGTTGAATCGGTAGACGAGGTTGTAAAGTGTGCTGTGGTGTTACACAACTACCTCCTTCATAAAGAACCACTCAATTTGGAACAGGTACCGGAGGACAGCGAGATCGCAAGCATTCAAAGTTGTCGACATCGGTCAACTGTAGCGGTTGCACGGATGAGAGACTCGTTTGCAGATTATTTTTGCTCTGAAGCAGGAAGGGTGGACTGGCAGGACCGATTTTTATAAACAATTTGGGATTAATTTTCAAATAACCGTTAATTTATGTTTGTTGTCCCGTTGGTTGATGGTTACAGTGTGTTGTATTTGATTTCAATTGCATTTTGGGTTCAATAAATATTGTTTTTACGTAATTGAGATTTTATTTTAATATATTGATGTGCCCACGCTGGAGGAGCGACACATACTTGTGCCGCTCCACTGGCGCTGGTAGATTTAATCAGGACTGTTATGGAGACTGAGGTTAAATCTGCCCACGCTGGAGGAGCGACAATTAGTTGTGTCGCTCCGCCAGTGCTGGGAGATTATGTCTGGCCTATTAGACACCTAGGTTTCTCACAATCTACCAACGCTGGAGGAGCGACAATCAGTTGTGTCGCTCTGCCAGTGCTGGGAGATTATGTCTGGCCTATTAGACACCTAGCTTTCTCACAATCTACCAACGCTGGAGGAGCGACAATCAGTTGTGTCGCTCCGCCAGTGCTGGGAGATTATGTCTGGCCTATTAGACACCTAGCTTTCTCACAATCTACCAACGCTGGAGGAGCGACAATCAGTTGTGTCGCTCCGCCAGTGCTGGGAGATTATGTCTGGCCTATTAGACACCTAGCTTTCTCACAATCTACCAACGCTGGAGGAGCGACAATCAGTTGTGTCGCTCCGCCAGTGCTGGGAGATTATGTCTGGCCTATTAGACACCTAGCTTTCTCACAATCTACCAACGCTGGAGGAGCGACAATTAGTTGTGTCGCTCCGCCAGTGCTGGGAGATTATGTCTGGCCTATTAGACACCTAGGTTTCTCACAATCTACCAACGCTGGAAGAGCGACAAACAGTTGTGTCGCTCCGCCAGTGCAGGGAGATTTTAATTTTAATCAAATTAAAAATATCTATCTTTATTTTAAAAAAATTAAACAGTCCTTGGATTTTTTAACAGAAAAAATAAGATTTATTATAAATAACAATAAAATAAATAAAATAAATAATTACAAATTAAGGAAATGGTGGGGGGTGGAGGGAAGTGATTGGTTTGGGTCCACTCTCTCCTGTTGTTCTTCTGCCACTGTGGACAACAAAGTGCGTGTTGATGCAAGTGGCACAGAGGGAGTATGAAGAGTGGATTGGGCAGGAGAAGGAGTTTCCCGAGCAACAGTAGAGGGAGTGGTGAAAGAGGTAGGAGCATAGTAAGAAGGAGGAGAAGAAAAGTTTTGAGAAAAGAGCTCGGGGGTTTGGGATGGGGGTGGGTTGTGGGAAGGGGGAGGGGGAGGGTGGGAATGCTGAGCCTGTTGCGGCTGTAAACTTGGATAGGTGTGGGATGGGGGATAGGTGAAGGATGGGGGATAGGTGTAGGATGGGGGATAGAGCAGGGGTGGGGGAATGGTTGTGGGGCGGTGTGTCAGTTGCCACAAAATCCTGTCCATCTGTCTTCTGGCCTCATACTGCTGGTCGGGTGATAAGCGTTCCAGCGCAGGTAACAACGACACAATATAGTGATGCATCGGACTCATTTGTGTCGTCATCACCGCCCCCTCCTGAAGACGACGCAAATGATCCTCCACAGATGCAACCCTATTTGTGATCCCCGCCAAGGACTCATACATGAGCCTTGTGAGGTCTTCGTAGTTAGCCTGGCGGCTCCTACCTGACCTCTGGCGAAGCATGAGGGCCTCAAAAAGTGGCGCCATCGTTGCCATAGTTACGTCGCCAGAGGGCACAAGTAGGGGAACATGGTGTTCCTGACCAGCAGTAGGAGCAGGGCGAGAGGGACCCGCGGCGGCTTGCTCTTCAGGGACCGCCTCCTGAGGAACTTCGGGCGCGAGAGTGCTGCTTGATGTTCTGTGAAGCAAAGAAAAAAAAAATTTGCATTTTTTATGGATGGGAGAAACAGTGGGATAGAGATGAGCAAAGAGACTTCAGAAGCGACATAGGAGGTTACATTCCAAAAAATAGAGAAACATACTGTACATAGATAGAGGCCATGAATTAAATGAATTTTCAAGGAAGTGTCTATGTACAGTATAGCCTTATTTTTGGAAAACAACTTCAAATTAAAAATCGGAAGCACACATCGCTCCTCTCTACTCCACTAAATACAATGTGGATGTCCAAGACAAAGTGCCAAATGACAGTCTGTCTGGGCCATACACCTAGTTTTAAATATTTTTTTTTTAGAGACACCTTATACCTTACCTTCGCATCTCAAGGGTCCTTCGTAGGAACCCCAAGGTGGCAGAATAGCGGTATTCACGCCTTGAGGTTCCTCCCGACCCACTCGGGCGCCGAAGTTCCTCATTAAAGGCCTTCTTGTAGCGGTCCCTGATTGAGCGCCACCGAACCATGATCGTATCTCCTAGAAAGAAAGAAATCAAATTAGGATGTATATTTAAAATAAGTGGTTTAATCAAAGTTGGTTTACAATTTACTTGAAACAGCCAAAATAAGAAAAAAATAATTTTTTAAAAAACTTAAGTGGCGCTAATAAGAAAATTATACTGTAAACCACTTTTGATTAAAATTTTTTTTACATGTCTGCTCGCTACAAATAATTTATACTTACGGCATTGGCCCTGTTGCCTTTCTCGGAGGTCATCCCAGTTGGGCAGAATGGCCGCACATATCTCGTTCCAGAGGAGCCGTGTTAGATGATGGTCTGCATGGCGGCGGTCGGTGTGGTCCCACAACGGTGTACGCTCCTCCACCATATGGATGAGGAGGTCATTGTCGATATAAAATCGTTCAACGTCCTCCTCATGCCTTCTGGTGGAGGTTTGGGAGCCCTAAAAGAAGAAAAAAATATAGAATATAAATTTTGTTTAATATTCGATAATTATTTTTTAAAATAAAAACCATAACTTTACAATACTCACACGACCACGACCGCCGCGTGCTCCACGGCGTCCTCTGGAAGATCGTTGATGACCTCTCTCACTGGCAACAGGACGAGATGGCAAAAAAATAAATAAATATATATATATATATATATATATACTCAACAAATGACGAGGCAGCACTTCCAGCTTTTGGTGACAGGGTGACGACCCCAAAACTTTATTCCCAGCAACGTTTCGGCCGACTCAATGAGGCCTTTGTCAAGCTTGACAAAGGCCTCATTGAGTAGGCCGAAACGTTGCTGGGAATAAAGTTTTGGGGTCGTTACCCTGTCACCAAAAGCTGGAAGTGCTGCCTCGTCATTTGTTGAGTACGTATCGTGGAGGAGAAGCCTACCTCTGTGAGGAATTGCACCCAGTGCACGTGGTCTGACTGTGCTGCTGCGGTATTTGTGTTTTTTTTTATATATATATATATATATATATATATATATATATATATATATAAAAAATACAGGCATAAAAAAACTTTGAAAAGTTTAAAAAAAATATTAACCAACCGTTTCTCCTCCACCCCCAACTTCCTCCTCCCCTGTTCCTCTGGCTCTGGCTTGACCGGGAGAACTCTCCTCCATAGAGTCTGACTGATAAACAAAGAAAAAAATAATTATTTGAATAATAACACAATATACAGTTTGGACTGCTAAGGAATTTTACATACCACATCCTGGGGGTGTCGTGATCGGGGAGGAGAGCTCCCGGCCTCGCTCGAAGATGAAGATGTGCCTTTAAAAAAAAAAAAAAAAAAGTTGAATATTTGAACTTTAAATAAAATAACAGACATACCGACGAAAAAAATACTTACTGGTCATAATAATTTGCTGCCTGGCTGCGTTTTTGGCTGGCTGGCTGGCTTGTTGGCTAGCTGGCTGGCTGGCTGGTTGGCTAGCTGGCTGGCTGGCTTGTTGGGTAGCTGGCTGATTTTTTTTTAAGATCAGTCAAAAAAAAAAAATTGACAGGTGGTCATATTGTTGAACGAAAACATACTACTCCTAACTAGAGTTGAGCGAACACCTGGATGTTCGGGTTCGAGAAGTTCGGCCGAACTTCCCGGAAATGTTCCGGTTCGGGATCCGAACCCGACCCGAACTTCGTCCCGAACCAGAACCCCATTGAAGTCAATGGGGACCCGAACTTTTGGGCACTAAAAAGGCTGTAAAACAGCCCAGGAAAGAGCTAGAGGGCTGCAAAAGGCAGCAACATGTAGGTAAATCCCCTGCAAACAAATGTGGATAGGGAAATTAATTAAAATAAAAATTAACCAATATCAATTGGACAGAGGTCCCATAGCAGAGAATCTGGCTTCACGTCAGCAGAGAATCAGTCTCTTCATGCCATAGCAAAGAATCTGGCTTCATGTCAGCAGAGAATCAGTCTCTTCATGCCATAGCAGAGAATCTGGCTTCATGTCAGCACAGAATCAGTCTTCATGTCATAGCAGAGAATCAGGCTTCACGTCACCCACCACTGGAACAGGCCACTGTCACACATTTAGGCCCCGGCACCCAGACAGAGGAGAGAGGTCCCGTAACAGAGAATCTGGCCTTATGTCAGCACAGAATCAGTCTTCATGTCATAGCAGAGAATCAGGCTTCACGTCACCCACCACTGGAACAGGCCACTGTCACACATTTAGGCCCCGGCACCCAGACAGACGAGAGAGGTCCCGTAACAGAGAATCTGGCCTTATGTCAGCGCATAATCAGTCTTCATGTCATAGCAGAAAATCAGGCTTCACGTCACCCACCACTGGAACAGGCCACTGTCACACATTTAGGCCCCGGCACCCAGACAGAGGAGAGAGGTCCCGTAACAGAGAATCTGGCCTTATGTCAGCACAGAATCAGTCTTCATGTCAAAGCAGAGAATCAGGCTTCACGTCACCCACTACTGGAACAGGCCACTGTCACATATTTAGGCCCAGGCACCCAGACAGAGGAGAGAGGTCCCGTAACAGAGAATCTGGCCTTATGTCAGCACAGAATCAGTCTTCATGTCATAGCAGAGAATCAGGCTTCACGTCACCCAACACTGGAACAGGCCACTGTCACATATTTAGGCCCCGGCACCCAGACAGAGGAGAGAGGTCCCGTAACAGAGAATCTGGCCTTATGTCAGCACAGAATCAGTCTTCATGTCATAGCAGAGAATCAGGCTTCACGTCACCCACCACTGGACCAGGCCACTGTCACATATTTAGGCCCAGGCACCCAGGCAGAGGAGAGAGGTCCCGTAACAGAGAATCTGGCCTTATGTCAGCACAGAATCAGTCTTCATGTCATAGCAGAGAATCAGGCTTCACGTCACCCACCACTGGAACAGGCCACTGTCACACATTTAGGCCCCGGCACCCAGACAGAGGAGAGAGGTCCCGTAACAGAGAATCTGGCCTTATGTCAGCGCAGAATCAGTCTTCATGTCATAGCAGAGAATCAGGCTTCACGTCACCCACCACTGGAACAGGCCACTGTCACACCTTTAGGCCCCGGCACCCAGACAGAGGAGAGAGGTCCCGTAACAGAGAATCAGGCCTTATGTCAGCACAGAATCAGTCTTCATGTCATAGCAGAGAATCAGGCTTCACGTCACCCACCACTGGAACAGGCCACTGTCACATATTTAGGCCCCGGCACCCAGACAGAGGAGAGAGGTCCCGTAACAGAGAATCTGGCCTTATGTCAGCACAGAATCAGTCTTCATGTCATAGCAGAGAATCAGGCTTCACGTCACCCACCACTGGAACAGGCCACTGTCACATATTTAGGCCCAGGCACCCAGGCAGAGGAGAGAGGTCCCGTAACAGAGAATCTGGCCTTATGTCAGCACAGAATCAGTCTTCATGTCATAGCAGAGAATCAGGCTTTACGTCACCCACCACTGGAACAGGCCACTGTCACATATTTAGGCCCAGGCACCCAGGCAGAGGAGAGAGGTCCCGTAACAGAGAATCTGACCTTATGTCAGCACAGAATCAGTCTTCATGTCATAGCAGAGAATCAGGCTTCACGGCGCCGGAGGAAGATGGTCGCATAGCTCTCGGCTCTGTGAAGAGAATCGTCCCTAACGTCAGCTAACACAAGCTATAAGTGGCGAAAATGGTAAAGATCGGGAATGCTAAGCATGGAGACGGCCCCACTTCCTCCAGAAATCAAATTGCAAGTGGGGACATGGAGAAATTCCTGAAAAAAGCCGCCTCAACGGTGGCTGCAAGGGAACCTAAGATGGCGCCGTCACCACAGGCAAAGGCCCCGAAGCGTTCATCAGCACAAGCGGAGGAGGACAGCGACACAGAGGATCCGCAACCCAGAGCAGATCTCCCGATTACGAGGAAATACCTTGACAATGCGCTGAACAGAGTAATGGAGCCGATCCTTGCAGAGCTGTCAGCATGCAGACATGAGGTGAGACAGAAAGGAGACCGGGTAGAGAGCCTGGAACTGCATGAGACAGAGATTTTGAATCACCAGACAGCGATGTCGGATTCCCTCCGTCGGTGTGCAGTATACCTAAATGACCTCCATAGCTCACTAGAAGACCAGGAAAACAGGGGGCGCCGAAATAATCTGAGGTTTAGAGGAGTGCCCGAATCAGTCCCCACTGGCGACATTGCAGCCACCATACAAGAAATCTGCGAATTATTGCTGGGCCCCAGTAACCATAGAACGAGCACACAGAGCCCTGAGGCCCAAGCCCAAGCCAGCCGAACCACCCAGGGACATAATTTGCAAGTTCCTTAACTTTCAAGTTAAAGCAGCTATATTGGAGGCCGCACGCAATCATCCTGACTTCATGTTTGAAGAATCCAAGATTGACATCTATCAGGATCTAGCCCCTTCAACACTGAAGAAACGCAGGTCCCTCAAGCCCCTAACAGATTGGCTTCGATCCAAAAAAATCTTATACAGGTGGTCCTACCCATTTGGACTGTCTTTCACCTTTGAGGGTAAAAGAATCAACATCTCCTCATTTACAGATCTTACAGTGGCCTATGATCACCTGAAAGTGCCTCCTATGCCGATCGAGAATTGGGAACTTTTTCAAGATTTATGCACCCTGCCGGATATTCCCAAAGTAACTCCCTTTGAAGTGCTTCGTACCCCGAAGTCCTCCCGCTCCAAGAAAAGGAACCTTCAACTCACTCCAAGAAGCCTTTCCCAGGAACAATAGACGGTTCAATATGTCTGTCTTCTCACAATCTTAGGCTATGATAATTGTTGAATGACGTGTTATAACGTTAGCTCAGATCATGAGATCCCTTTGCTAACACGTCCCCGTAATTATAGCCTGCTTTACTATTGATAGAGCTTTTCCCATTTTCGCCTTAGCATAATTTTGTCCTAGGCGTTATACGTTCTCCTTATAGGTCTACTGACCAAATAACCCCCCTCCTGATCAGGATCATGGAGTATCCCAGGATGTATGTTCTACCATTTATTGTTTGTTCACTCAGTTATGTTATGTTCTCCCTTTCTCCCTTTCCTTTTTCTTCTTTTAATCCAAGGTGTCTGATTGCTTCATGGATACAGAGTGAATGCCTCTCTCACACAGCCTCTTTGACACACGAGACAGCTGACCCTCACAAACCTGACATCATATCTCAACTAAGGCTTCACCAGCCGCAAGGTAAATTAACACACACCACATCAAATGGCTGACTTGTCGGTGGCTTCTTATAATGTCAAGGGTTTTCACTCCCCCTCAAAACGGAGCCAAATCTTTGCCATTCTAAGAAAAGCTGGGGCTGGAGTGCTATTCTTACAAGAGACACACTTCCGCTTCAACCACTACCCTGACATGCGGTTCTCTCACTACTCTAATTGGTATCACTGTGGGAGTAGTTCATCTGCTTCTTGTGGAGCTAGTATAGGGCTACAAAGGAAAATTCCTTTTAAATTTATTAGCCAAACCCTAGACCCAGAGGGCAGGTTTATCTTGCTCAAAGGCACCATAGGGCCACAAATATATACTTTTATTAACATATACGCCCCAAACTCTAGTAGTCTGTCTGGCCACATTTGTACCTGGCCTCTGCTGTTGCAAAAAACCTCCCTCTGAGTCACTTCGAAGAGACTGGACTGAAAGTGCTAAAAATTACCCCTCTTCCTCCTCTTCCTCCTGGGCCACCTCCTCTTCCATCATAGCCCTAAGTGTTTTCTCAAGGAGACATAGAAGTGGTATTGTAACGCTGATAACGGCGTCATCGCCACTGGCCATGTTGGTGGAGTACTCGAAACAGCGCAACAGGGCACACAGGTCTCGCATGGAGGCCCAGTCATTGGTGGTGAAGTGGGGCTGATCTGCAGTGCGACTGACCCGTGCGTGCTGCAGCTGAAACTCCACTATGGCCTGCTGCTGCTCGCCCAGTCTGTCCAGCATATGCAAGGTGGAGTTCCACCTGGTGGGCACGTCGCATATGAGGCGGTGAGCGGGAAGGCCGAAGTTACGCTGTAGCGCAGACAGGCGAGCAGCGGCAGGGTGTGAACGCCGGAAGCGCGAACAGACGGCCCGCACTTTATGCAGCAGCTCTGACATGTCGGGTAGTTGCGAATGAACTTCTGCACCACCAAATTCAGCACATGCGCCAGGCAAGGGATGTGCGTCAAACCGGCTAGTCCCAGAGCTGCAACGAGATTTCGCCCATTATCGCACACCACCAGGCCGGGCTTGAGGCTCACCGGCAGCAACCACTCGTCGGTCTGTTGTTCTATACCCCGCCACAACTCCTGTGCGGTGTGGGGCCTGTCCCCCAAACATATGAGTTTCAGAACGGCCTGCTGACGTTTACCCCGGGCTGTGCTGAAGTTGGTGGTGAAGGTGTGTGGCTGACTGGATGAGCAGGTGGAAGAAGAGGAGGAGGAAGCTGAGTAGGAGGAGGAGGAGACAGGAGGCAAAGAATGTTGCCCTGCGATCCTTGGCGGCGGAAGGACGTGCGCCAAACAGCTCTCCGCCTGGGGCCCAGCCACCACTACATTTACCCAGTGTGCAGTTAGGGAGATATAGCGTCCCTGGCCGTGCTTACTGGTCCACGTATCTGTGGTTAGGTGGACCTTGCCACAGATGGCGTTGCGCAGTGCACACTTGATTTTATCGGACACTTGGTTGTGCAGGGAAGGCACGGCTCTCTTGGAGAAGTAGTGCCGGCTGGGAACAACATACTGTGGGACAGCAAGCGACATGAGATGTTTGAAGCTGTGTGTGTCCACCAGCCTAAATGACAGCATTTCATAGGCCAGTAGTTTAGAAATGCTGGCATTCAGGGCCAGGGATCGAGGGTGGCTAGGTGGGAATTTACGCTTTCTCTCAAATGTTTGTGAGATGGAGAGCTGAACGCTGCCGTGTGACATGGTTGAGATGCTTGCTGACGCAGGTGGTGGTGTTAATGGTACATCCCATGTTTGCTGGGCGGCAGGTGCCAACGTTCCTCCAGAGGCGGAGGAAGAGGCCGAGGCAGCGGCAGCAGCAGAAGAGGCCGAGGCGGCAGCAGCAGAAGAGGTAGCAGGGGGAGCCTGAGTGACTTCCTTGTTTTTAAGGTGTTTACTCCACTGCAGTTCATGCTTTGCATGCAGGTGCCTGGTCATGCAGGTTGTGCTAAGGTTAAGAACGTTAATGCCTCGCTTCAGGCTCTGATGGCACAGCGTTCAAACCACTCGGGTCTTGTCGTCAGCACATTGTTTGAAGAAGTGCCATGCCAGGGAACTCCTTGAAGCTGCCTTTGGGGTGCTCGGTCCCAGATGGCGGCGGTCAGTAGCAGGCGGAGTCTCTTGGCGGCGGGTGTTCTGATTTTGCCCACTGCTCCCTCTTTTGCTACGCTGTTGGCTCGGTCTCACCACTGCCTCTTCCTCCGAAATGTGAAAGTCAGTGGCACGACCTTCATTCCATGTGGGGTCTAGGACCTCATCGTCCCCTGCATCGTCTTCCACCCAGTCTTGATCCCTGACCTCCTGTTCAGTCTGCACACTGCAGAAAGACGCAGCAGTTGGCACCTGTGTTTCGTCATCATCAGAGACGTGCTGAGGTGGTATTCCCATGTCCTCATCATCAGGAAAAATAAGTGGTTGTGCGTTAGTGCATTCTATCTCTTCCACCCCTGGGGAAGGGCTAGGTGGATGCCCTTGGGAAACCCTGGCAGCAGAGTCTTCAAACAGCATAAGAGACTGCTGCATAACTTGAGGCTCAGACAGTTTCCCTGATATGCATGGGGGTGATGTGACAGACTGATGGGCTTGGTTTTCATGCGCCATCTGTGCGCTTTCTGCAGAAGACTGGGTAGGAGATAATGTGAACGTGCTGGATCCACTGTCGGCCACCCAATTGACTAATGTCTGTACCTGCTCAGGCCTTACCATCCTTAGAACGGCCCCACCAAATATCGCTGTAAATTCTGCTGGCTACTGGGACCTGAGGTAGTTGGTTCACTAGGACATGTGGCTGTGGCAGAACGGCCACGTCCTCTCCCAGCACCAGAGGGTCCACTAACACCACCACGACCATGTCCACGTCCGCGTCCCTTATTAGATGTTTTCCTCATTGTTCCCGTTCACCACAATTTTGAAAATGGCAAATTTGGGAATAGTTTTTCAACCCAGAACAAAAACTGTGCTTTTACGGTCACTACAAATAATTTGACCAGCTAAAACAGTACAGATTTAGTTGAATAGAAATGTGAGGCCTATTTTTTTTGCGCTGTGTGACAGGTATACGTTTAATCACAGAATTAGACTTGTATCTGCACGGTAGCGTGTGTGTTAAGTTTTTCTGAATGACACTATCAGCACCTTGAATCTAAGATATCCTTTTTGGGATAGATTTAAAGTAGGCCTGATATAGCATAAACTACTTATTTTGAGAATTGCAAATTTTGGAATAGTTTTTCAACCCAGAACAAAAACTGTGCTTTTACGGTCACTACAAATAATTTGACCAGCTAAAACAGTACAGATTTGGTTGAATAGAAATGCGAGGCCTATTTTTTTTGCGCTGTGTGACAGGTATACGTTTAATCACAGAATTAGACTTGTATCTGCACGGTAGCGTGTGTGTTAAGTTTTTCTGAATGACACTATCAGCACCTTGAATCTAAGATATCCTTTTTGGGATAGATTTAAAGTAGGCCTGATATAGCATAAACTACTTATTTAGAGAATTGCAAATTTTGGAATAGTTTTTCAACCCAGAACAAAAACTGTGCTTTTACGGTCACTACAAATAATTTGACCAGCTAAAACAGTACTGATTTGGTTGAATAGAAATGTGAGGCCTATTTTTTTTGCGCTATGTGACAGGTATACGTTTAATCACAGAATTAGACTTGTATCTGCACGGTAGCGTGTGTTAAGTTTTTCTGAATGACACTATCAGCACCTTGAATCTAAGATATCCTTTTTGGGATAGATTTAAATTAGGCCTGATATAGCAGAAACTACTTATTTTGAGAATGGCAAATTTGGGAATAGTTTTTCAACCCAGAACAAAAACTGTGCTTTTATGGTCACTACAAATAACTTGACCAGCTAAAACAGTACTGATTTGGAGGAATATAAATGTCAGGTCTATTTTTTAGGCGCTGGGTGACCGGCTCAACTTGCCCCTGATGTAGTATATGGCCAAAAAATAACCACACTATTGATGGTTAAATGCACTTGGGGGACACAGGCTCAGCCAGCACCTGATGTAGTATATGGCCAAAAATTAACCACACTGTTGATGGTTAAATGCACTTGGGTGACACAGGCTCAGCCTGCACCTGATGTAGTATATGGCCAAAAAATAACCACACTGTTGATGGTTAAATGCACTTGGGTGACACAGACTCAGCCTGCACCTGATGTAGTATATGGCCAAAAAATAACCACACTGTTGATGGTTAAATGCACTTCGGTGACACAGGCTCAGCCTGCAGCTGATGTAGGATATAGCAAAAAATAACCACACTATTGATGGTTAAAAGCACTTGGTGGTAGCTTGTGCTGGCGTACCACAAGCCACAAAATGGCCGCCGATCACCCCAGAAAAAAGTGATATAAAAACGCTCTGGGCAGCCTAAAAAAAGTGAGCAATTCGATATTAGCACTTCAATGATCCACAGCTGGAGATCGATCACAGAATGAAGTCTTTTGGAGGAGTTAATCTGCCTAATCTCGCCCTAACGTCGCAGCAGCAACCTCTCCCTATGCTTGAATCAGCAGAGTGACGTGCAGCGCTACGTGACCCAAGCTTATATAGAGGCTGGGTCACATGCTGCACTGGCCAATCACAGCCATGCCAATAGTAGGCAAGGCTGTGATGGCCTCTTGGGGCAAGTAGTATGACGCTTGTTGAATGGCTGCTTTGCAGCCTTTCAAAAAGCGCCAAGAAAGCGCCGAACACCGAACCCGAACCCGTACTTTTACGAAAATGTTCGGGTTCGGGTCCGTGTCACGGACACCCCAAAATTCGGTACGAACCCGAACTATACAGTTCGGGTTCGCTCATCCCTACTCCTAACATGCACTGTGTAGTTATATTACCTGCAACCCCTATGCTACAGTACATAGGGGTATGCAGTTAATATAAGTACATAGTGGATGCTAGGAGTAGCAGCAGACAGGACTACTACTCCTAACATGCACTGTGTAGTTATATTACCTGCAACCCCTATGCTACAGTACATAGGGGTATGCAGTTAATATAAGTACATAGTGGATGCTATGAGTAGCAGCAGACAGGACTACTACTCCTAACATGCACTGTGTAGTTATATTACCTGCAACCCCTATGCTACAGTACATAGGGGTATGCAGTTAATATAAGTACATAGTGGATGCTAGGAGTAGCAGCAGACAGGACTACTACTCCTAACATACACTGGGTACTGACAGCTCCTATGTACTTATAGCTCCTATGTATAAGTACATAGGAGCTGTTTATATGAGTTTTTCAGTCATAAAATACCACATATACTCACCTTCTCTGGCTTGCACCCGACTCCCTCGCAGGCAGGATCCAGACAGGATGGCGCGAAACTTGCTCCTCCTCTATCCGACGCAGGCGCAGACAGGATATCCGGATCAGTCGTTGCGTCGTTCCCCGGAAGATTTAAAGTCGGATCTGTCCTTAATACAAATCAATGGGACTTAAGGACGGATCCGGCGTTACGGCAAATGATACGGCTTTTGAGACGGAGAAGAAAATTATGCATGCTACGGTTTTTCATTTCGACGGAAACGTCGAAAAGACTGAAGCGGAGCCATCCTGATGCATCCTGAAGGACGGACTCTCCATTCAGAATGCATGGGGATAAAACTGATCAGTTTTTTTCCGGATTTGAGCCCCTAGGACGGAACTCAACGCCGGAAAAGAAAAACGCAAGTGTGAAAGTACCCTAAGTCAATGGGGACGGATCCGTTTGAAGTTGACACAATATGGCTCAATTTTCAAACGGATCCGTCCCCCATTGACTTTCAATGTAAAGTCAAAACGGATCCGTTTGCATTATCATGAACCATGGTAATGCAAACGGATCCGTTCTGAACGGATCTAAGCGTTTGCTTTATAGGTGCGGATCCGTCTGTGCAGATACCAGACGGATCCGCACCTAACGCAGGTGTGAAAGTAGCCTAAGATGCATTTGAGAAATTTTGTAGATGATTGCCGAGGAGCAGACAAGATGATAGCAAAGACAGAGGTCTTATGAGAATTGGAGATTATGTTTGGCAATGTATCACAACAGTATGTCTGAGATTTAGGGAGGGACAGAATTTGGGTAGTCTTATGTTGTTGCTAGTATTTTGAACTAAATTATCTGGGTAGCTTGGAAATCAGCATCTAGTAAAGGAATTGGCAGATAGGAGAGACAGAAGAGAAACCCAGTTGGGGGGGGGGGGGGTAATAACTGTGCAGTAGACTTCAGGATGGATTGGAGGGGCACAAAAGTTTTAGATGGGAGGTCACTCTGGATGATGTTGCAGTAGTCTGCAGTAGTCAAATGTTATCCCAAGGCAATGGACTTGCAAAACTGGATAAAGAGTGGCATGATCAATTGCAACTGATAGGTCTGGTGGGGTGGCGGAGTGACTTGGGGGAAAGGTGATGAAATAGTTTTTCTTTGTGTTGAGTTTTTGAAAGTGGGAGGAGAATATGCTGGATTTAGCAGATATACACACTAGGATTCTGGATAGCAAGGAAGAGACATCTGGGTCAGAATGGAAAACTTGAGTGTCATCAGCATAAGTGTGTTACTGAAAGCCATAAGACTCTTTTAGCTGTTTCAGGCCTAAGGTATAAATGGATAAGGCTACTTTCACACTCGGGTTTTGGCTTTCCGTTTGTGAGATCCGATCAGTTTCGCCCTAATGCATTCTGAATAGAAAAGTATCCACTCAGAATGCATAAATTTGCCTCCGTTGAGTCACCATTCCGCTTGACGAAACTGAGCCAAACGGATCCGTCCTAGCACACAATGTATGTCAATGGGGACGGATCAGTTTTCTCTGACACAATCTGACACAATAGAAAACGGATCCGTCTCCCATTGACTTTCTGTTCATTGACGGATCCATCTTGGCTATGTTACAGATAATACAAACGTTTTTGCAGATCCATGACAGATCCACCCAAAACACGAGTGTGAAAGTAGCCTAAGAGTAGAGGTCCCAGAACAGATGATTTTCCTAAAATAATTCAAGTTCTACACCTTCTCTCCGTTATCCTCTGTACTCACCGAATTCCCATTTTCACCTGTTGGTTGAGTACAATTCATTGTATCAGCTCAAAATATATAGTTTATGTACACTAAAGAACTATTTGGCATCATGGCAAAAGAAGAGTGAAGCTGGTTGAGGCTTCTTTATAAGTAGAGATGAGCAAATTTCTCAGAAATTCGATTCGGCCGGTTCGCCAAATTTTCCGAAAATATTTAATTTGATCCAACTTAATTAGCTACAGCTATTTCCTGGCTGCAGAGAGACTGTATAGTGGTGTAGAACACTGTACCTTGCAGTAACACGCATAGGGAGTCTGCTGTGATAGTGAAATAATACTGTGAGTCAGTATGACATGCAGATGACAGGCGTCGCTCTTAGAATCACTGAACACTTCACTTATTTGGGCAGTTATGGGGCCAAAACTGACCAAATAACTCCAGTGTGAACTCAACCTTACAGGTTGATGTTAGTGTCAAGTATAAAAAAACGTGCAAACGCCTAAGATCCTACTATAGCGTAAGAGCACACTTCTTTTACACCGCTGTCAGCTGATTCCACATAGATGTCTACAGAACCTGTTCTATTAAACGCTTATACAAGTAGAGCCCCCCGACAGAGTGGAGAGGTTGTAAGCAGTAAGTTTGTGTTGACATCACAAATGATTATTTTGCCCTTCCTCTGATCCGTCAGAACAATAACCCCAAAAAAAACGGATTTTGTCTGTTGAGCATCCGCCTTCACTCGGTCAGCATTTGGTCAGTAATCCATCAGCATTGCTAATGCCCCAAAAAACAAGTGGATCCAAAACAGAGATGACACGTGAATATAGGGGCATAGCTATAGGCTCAGGGGCCCTGGTGCAACAGTTCAGTTTGGGCCCCCCTATCCTCAATACCATTTCCTAACACCCCCAGACCCCTGCACGCCCATCATGCCCAATGGCAGAACTGAAATCTCACAGAGAAAATACATTTTAATCCAATAAGTGCATAATAATCATAATAATAATAATAATAATAATAATAATAATAATAATAATAATAATAATAATAATAAGGATGCCATCTATATACTATCAAACCCATCAATATAGACACAGGAATGGAGAGGGAGAATCAGCTCTGCAGCCAAGGGAGGGCTATATACTATCATACCGATCAATATAGACACAAGCACAGAGAGTGAGAGTGTCAGCTCTGCAGCCAAGGGAGGGCTATATACTATAATTCCCATCAATACAGGCACAAGCACAGAGAGGGAGAGTGTCAGCTCCGTAGCCAAGGGAGGGCTATATACTATCATTCCCATCAATATAGGCACAGGCATGGAGAGAGAGAGAGAGTCAGTTCTGCAGCAAAAGAAGCGCATAAACCTATGCACTATATCCCATCAGTACAGCTGTAAACATGTCAGCTCTGCAGCCAAGATAATCTGAGCTCATGCCCATCAGCACTGGCACAAGCAGGAACAGGACTGTCAGCGCAGCAGACAAGAGGACAGAACTAGGATGTTATTAACCCTTCTCTGCCCATCATAAGAGCATGAACATAAGACCCTCTGCTCCCAGGAGATGGTGCTTCCCCTTCACAGGAGAGTGTGCCAAACGATCAGCTCAGCAGCTGGGCAATACCTGCGATACCTGTGCCCTACCATGCCAATAAACACAGCCACCAGCCTGCTGCCAGATCCAGGTCACCGCTGCCCTGCCATACTGAGGGGGGTCCTCAGCTCTAAAGCCTGGGCACTGAGGACTGGCATCAACAAAGGCACCAGCCTGCTGTCAGATCCGGATCAACTGCCAGGCACCAGCTCCTGCCCCCTGAGGTGAGCAAAGATCACCTGGTCTGTGCCCACCCACAGCTAGCCCTGCAGTATGCACAGCAGTACAGGGGCTGGCCTGGTACCCACCAGCAGAGATGGTAAGGGAGCAGCTGTAGAGAGATCACGCCAGTGCTGCCTCACCTCACACACTCCAGTGTGCGGCAAGCAGCTTCACCTCCTCCACATTCAGCGGCCCGTACAACTCTGCCAGACGGGAGCGGGGCCACTCCCTTTCCTGGCTGCGCCTGCACGCACACAAGCTCTGCCTCCACCCCCACCCTATGTGAACTTACTTAGCCACCCACAGACCACAGTCGGTATTGTAAATCACTCAGGCTTTACTCCGTCTCTACTGGGAGTCCCTGTGGGCCCCCCTGACTTAGGGGCCTGGTCGCAATTAGGACCGCTGCGACCCATATAGCTACGCCACTGCGTACCCACGCCTGCTTTTGGCTACCAAATCATAAGCCAATTCTGATGGGACCATACATGCCTTACTGCTACATAGACAGAATCCATTGTGTGTCTCATTTTTCCTTCCTTCTTACAGATCAGAATAAGGGTCAAATAAAGCAGCATGAGGAGGCCACAGAGTGGCACAATTAACAAGTGTGGAGGAGGCAGCAGCAGCATGAGGAGGAAACAGAGTGGCAAGGTGACATAGTGTTGAGGTGGCAACAGCATCAGGAGACCACAGAGTCGCAAGGTGACATAGTGTGAAGGTGGCAGCAAAATAAGGAGACCACAGAGTGGTAAGGTGACATAGTGTGACGATGGAAGCAGCATCAGGGGACTACAGAGTGGCAAGGTGACATAGTGTGGAGGGGGCAGCAGCATCAAGAGACCACAGAGTGACCCGGTGAGAGAGTGGGGAGGTGGGTAGCACTAACCGTACCCTCTGACAATGGTGGGTGTAAGAAGAAGCACTTGGCATCAGAGGTGTGGCATCAGGTGGGTGGCAGCATCAGAATAGTAGCTGAGGCAGGAAGCAAGAAGAAACCGATCTCTTTTGTCAAGGTTTGGGTGAGACAACATGGATGATCTAATCTGATGTATCCGGCATTGTTGGGTGGAAATCCTGGCTGATCCACGCCTGATTCATTTTTAAAAAGGTCAGACTCTCCACATTTTGGGTGGACAGGCGAGTTCTCCTTGGGGTAACTATGGCCCTCGCCACACTAAAAACCCACTTTGATGCCACACTACTGGCCGGTCAGGACAGCTTTTCCAGGACAAACTCCGCCAGTTGTGGCCACAAATTCAGTTTGGCTGCCCAGTAGTCCAGTGGATATTCAATGTGGGGTGGCAGGGTGTTGTCCAAGTATACAACCACCTGCTGGTTCAGGTTCTGCTCTACGTCTAGCTGCTGCTGCTGGTGAGTAGTTTCTTCACTAGGCGGGTTAAGAAAGCTGCTCATCATCAACTCTAGACTCAAGCTGCTGCTTATGGAGATGGTACTGCTCCTACCCCCCCACTCCGCCACAACAGCCATGGCAGTGGAATTTGAGCACAGAGGCCTCCCCCCGTTCAGACCTGCGAGAGGATGGACGATGGTGCTGATAGGCAGCGGCCAACTGACTACATAGAATGTCTCTATAGTAGTTCAGTTTGTCCTCCCTCTCAGCGGGTGTAAAAACGGCCCCCATTTTGGACCGGTAGCGAGGGTCTAACATGGTGGCAAGCCAGTAGTCATGCCTCTGCCGAATGGTGACAATTCGGCTGTCACTACGCAAGCAAGTGAGCATGCTCGGGCCATTTGCGCAAGTGACTCTGAGGGACTCCCTTCCTCCATCTCCACTGCATACTGCCACGGTGTGTCTGGGTCATCTGCCTGGTCTTCCTCATCTCCCTCTTGCTCCTTCGGCTGCTCCTGCTTCTCCACTCGTCACCAGTGTAGAAAAAAACACCCATTTTGCTACATATTGCTTGTGCTTCAATGTCCTCCTCCTCCAGTTCAGCCCCCACAGGGCTCATGTGGCCGTGAGATGTAGGCGCCACATCTCCAGTCCCCTGACAAGACAGATTTACCAGCATCTTTTCAAGGATATGAATCAGTAGAATGATGTCGTTCTTCCTAAATCCTGGCAACTGACAAATAAAGTAGCCTCCTCAAAGGGCACGAGCAAACGGCAGGTGTCACAAATGAGCTGCCACTGGCTAACATCGAAGTTACACAGGGGAGTACCTCTGTCTGCCTGTATCATCAAGAAATCGTTTATGGCCTTTCTCTGTTCGTACAGTCGGTCCAACATGAGGAGGGTGGAATTCCAATGGGTGGGTGGTGGTTCCGATTTTGAGTAGTCACGGAGAAAGCCAGGATTCAATTTCTCTCCCCTGTATGACTCCATTCGCCCAAGCAAACTACAGTAGGTGTCGAACAGCATTAAATCACTGTGCTCTGTACATGTGGTATGCTGGTGGCGCACTGTGAATTGTCCCTGCAGTGGAGGCTAAGGATACGGTGAGTGATGAGGAGGCACAGGCGGACATTGTCGCAGGACCAACGGGTTGAGAACGTGGAGACGGAAGCGGCACCATCTGGCCAAGTTGCTGGTTTGGCTGGGCATAAATAATATTTACCCACTGGGCTGTAAAGAACATCTATTGTCCTTGACTGTAGTTACATCTCTACATGTCGGCACTACCATGCACTTTGGCAGACACCGACAGGCTCATGGACTGGCCCACCTTCTGTTCTATATATGTGTGCAGGGATGATACCGCCTTTTTAGCAAAGAAATGACGGCTTGGGACTCTCCACCTCGGCTTGGCACAATCCATCAGTTCTCTGAAAGGTGCAGAGTCCACCACTTGGAATAGGAGGTTCTGCAGTACCAGCAACTTCGCCAGAAGCACGTTCAGCTTCTGCTCCGTTGGATGAGTGCAAGCATTCTGTTGTCTCTTGGCAATCACTTTGGTGATCGATTGGTGATGGAATGACGGACTAGGATGAGGATTGAACAGGAGCATCAAGACCAGCAGATGATGGGAAGGACACACAGCTTCCTTCAGGCTGAGGTGGTGGAGCCTTGACTGCCTGAAATTGGGTGCGTGCCACTGGGTGATGCAGTGGTTGCTAAGGCAGGCTGGACCACCACATATGAGCCACGGATCTCCCAGGCTACTTTATGGTAACGCTGCATATGTTGACAAAGGGGCGTGTTGCCAACATTGGCACTCTGGCCACGCTTCACCTTCTGCCCACAGATTCGACAAATGGCCAATTATCCCTCCCCCAGCGGTTTAACAAAAAACTGCCACACTGCAGAGTAGGTGATTTTACCCCCAACACTCCGCACTAACTGACTGCTACTGCCATTGCCTCCGTGAACCCCTGCCCCACTACTTTCTGGACTGGTAGCCTCCTGCGAAGCGGGTGGTCTACCCCGGGCACGTTTGGCTCCCAACCTCCCACTTCTGTCACCCTGCTGACTCCTGGACACGCTACCGACTTGCTGGCTCCACCGCTGCCTAACGGGCAAGCGGCCACCCTCTTCTCCTGATGATGATGAGGCCCATTCATCCCCCAGCTCCAAATTGTAATCAGCTACATCATCATTAAGTACTGTCTGCATGTCACTGACGTCCTCCTCAATGGTCTCTGAGTCAGGAGTCTGACCACTCGCAACAACAGCTCCCACGCCGCTCTCCTCATCACTACTTGCCCGCCTAACGGATGAAGCAACGAATGTCTCCTCCGGATCTTGCCTGGGTAGTAGCTGCTTACTGTCCTGTAGCGGTCAGAGGAGGGAGAGACCGCAAAGCAGGATTCAAGTACAGTACAGCGGACAAGGAGACTGAAGCAAACGCCGTCTTTATTAAGGAGCAAAATGAAACTGTTGGAAAACCTGAGTAACAATACAGTACCACCGCACCAGAGGCACAATGGGTCAATGACAGGATTGGTATGAACAGGTGAACATAAAACAACAGTGGTAATGAGATTTTGCATAGACACAGAATAAGCTAAACAGCAAACAGTCAGCTTACAGGCTCTCAGGGCACTCCCACCTCTAGCCAGGACTCAAACCCCGGGAACTTCTGGCTCCTCCTACCTCTTGTGTATCTCAGAAACAGTTCAGCTTCCTCATTCTCAGAGCCACAGTGGCCTCTAGTGGCTGAAATAAGTCATTACAGTCTATGTAGCACCATATTGTAGATATCTGTGCAAAGAACAGTATTCTAGGGGCGGACCTTTACATGCCCCCCACTTTAAAGGCGGCCGTCCTCGGCCTCGCTATATAGTCCATGGAAAACAAAGGAGTTAATGGAACATTTAAACGGCAGTACAACATTGTCCACCATACCTACTGGCAGACCAAATGAACTCATCAGCAGTGTACCTGTTTGGTAGAACCCCTGCAGTAGACCTACTGGATCTCCGGAGGTCTTGACTATCTGCTAGGACCTGACTTTCTCCACTGGTAGCTGTTAACCTGGGTTCTTACTGGACTGGAGATCTGGATGTGGTCGCGGGTTCTTCGGACCGGCATGGCCGTGGCATATTCCTATGTAGAGTCCGTGAGGCAAACTCCTCCCTTTCAACCTGCGCTTTGTAAGCCGGACCATCGGGATACACTCCCTTGCTCACTTTGTATGGCCGTACCTCCCAACACTTGCTCAACTCGCCACTGGGACGTTTCTCTCGCGGAATTACCACAGATTGGTGTGCTCGGACTCTCTTCCGGGTCCCAAAAAATTGGATCCGCTGTTGAAATGCTGTCTGGGTAGGTTTGTGTGGAGTGGCTTGCTCCCAATAATCCAGAGGTTCTGAGTGTCCAGGCAGCTTACTCCAACACTCTCTGGCGAAATTTCCTATATTTCCACACCGCCAACACTGTACCCTTCGACGGCCCCCTCTCCGCCTACGTGCGGGAGGTGCCCCTAGAACTTGGTGGGGAGGCAACTTAAGGTGAGGACGTTCTGGTGTAGGAACCTGCAGGGTCGCCTGATAGGCTTGTTGTTGGGCCGGACAGGCCGCCTCAGGGAGATAACACGACTCCATTCGGTTTTCCAGGTGCGTCAACTTTTCGTGCATAGCACTCAGAGTGCTCTGTAAGTCTTTTACCACTCTGACTAGGACCTCTTCGCTCTTTGTAACCCTGTGGGGTGTGACAGTCTGGGTCCGTATCACTCTGGACGCATAACTTTCCTCTTTACTCCGCGCCACTGCATCTGCCAATATTTGTCGGAAGGTTAGAGCAGGGTCGACCCTGACTCGTTCCCGCAGGGCCTGTCTCAGGGGAGTGCTGTAGAGTCCCAGAATGAATTGTTCCCGCAGTATACGGTCCACGGGCCCCAGGCCGGTTACTCCGTCTGCCTCTTTTTTCTGTATCTCGGCCAATATTCCCTGTAACGCCATCGCATATTGTGAGACCCCTTCCTCTTCTCGCTGAATCCGGTAAAAAAACGTTGCCCAGAGATGCCCCGCACTAGTCGTCTCACCGTATATTTCTTCTAGAAATTGCACAATCTCTTCCAACGTTCTACGGGTGGCTTCTGGTTGTAGGAAAACAGTCTTCCGGGCCTCACCCTCTATGGCGGCTAACGCGATTTCCACCAGGCGTTCTGGGCCGACATTGTAAATCCTAGCAGCGCTCCGTAACCTTATCACCCAGTCCGACAGTGACATATACTGGCCATCAAATTTGGGTAGCGAGTTAAACAACATGCCCATAGGGAGGGCCCTTCCATAGGGAGGGCCCTTGCAGGGGTTCCACCATTGCCTGAGGTGCTCACATTAGCATTATGCACATTGCCTTCAGCCGCCTCCATCTCTGTGACTGTACCCTGCTCGCAGCGTCACTTGTAGAGAGACCGCAATGCAGAATTCAAGTACAGTACAGCGGACAAGGAGACTGAAGCAAATGCCGGCTTTATTAAGGAGCAAAATGAAACTGCCGGAAAACCTGAGTAACAATACAGTACCACCGCACCAGAGGCACAATGGGTCAATGACAGGAATGGTATGAACAGGTGAACATAAAACAGTGGTAATGAGATTTTGCATAGACACAGAATAAGCTAAACAGCAAACAGTCAACTTACAAGCTACTCTCAACACTTATTTCCTATCTAGCCCTGCTACCCAGGGGACGCTTCTGCAGTGCAGTGACTAAGTCCCTGACTCTATAACCTATCACAGGAAAGCACCGGTGCCACTCACAGTTCTGCAGATTCTCTTGTATCCAATAAGATGCAGTCTGGCTCCAGGTCAGGTCACTTGCTTGGCTGTCTTTCTCTCTCTGGTTACAACAGATGCAGCTCTCCACCTCTGGCAGGAAGGATCCAGCTGGTTTCTACACACGGTCCCACTTCTCTGTAACACACTGTGCAGTCTCTTCCTCGGGGTAACAGCTGCAGCACTTCAGTTCAGAGTCTATCTTGGCCTGTCTCCAGCACAGCCAGCTTCTCAGGACTCCATCAGTCAGGCTCCATGTCCCATCACTAGCCTTTACTTGGCTCCTAACATGGCAGCCATCATCTCACAGCTTTCAGGGCACTCCCACCTCTAGCCAGGACTCAAACCCCGGGAACTTCTGGCTCCTCCTACCTCTTGTGTATCTCAGAAACAGTTCAGCTTCCTCATTCTCAGAGCCACAGTGGCCTCTAGTGGCTGAAATAAGTCATTACAGTCTATGTAGCACCATATTGTAGATATCTGTGCAAAGAACAGTATTCTAGGGGCTGACCCTTACAGTCCTCTAGTAGCTCGTCCTCGCTGTATAGTGGAGCTGAGCCCACAGCATATAGTACTTCTCTGGCTGAGGGAACAGAAAAGGACAGAGGCAGGTTGAGCACAGGTGAGGGCACAGGGCCTGCTCCCGGGCCATGCCAACTAAGGTTTGTGTCTGACGAACCCACTGACTCTTGGCTGGGGTTGTCTGACATCACTTGGGTCTAAGTCAAACATCGAATCAACCATTCAAGAACCGCTGGGTTGCTGGTCAAGTGACAACCGCTAGCTGACACTGGGAGCTCAGGCCTCTCGAAATGACCCCTGCTGCAACACCCCCTTACTCTGCTGCGACCTGTGCCAGAAACATTTAGGCCTGTGCCCCTCCCCTGCCCAGGGCCTGTCACTTCCCTGTCTGACATACTGTTAGATCAAATAAGTAAATAAAAAGGAAATTGATAAAAGTAATTTTCTCACTTTACCACACAACGGCTAATAACCCCCTTTTTTTTCTACAATAAACCCAAAAATAAAAGGTTTTAGAACATATAACTGCGGCCGTCAACGGCAAATAATATTTTTTTTTTGCCACTAATACACGCCAAAAAGGGCTGCAATTTTCTCACTTCACCACACCAACTTTATTTTTTCAATTTTTTTTTCACTTAATTTTTTGTCCCACTTTTGTCCCACTTTTGTCCCACTTTAAAACTTTTGGAGGGCCTAATCCTTTACAATGCATTCCAATACTTCTGTATTGGAATGCATTGGCTGTATGAGTAATACAGTGAGTATTACTCATACAGCTTCTGGCCTGTGAGATCCAGGGGGCTGGATCTCACAGGCTCGTCACCGGAAGGCAGCGCAATGCCTTCAATGCCATTGGGTCCCCCCTACAGCCGCATGGGGACCCGATGGCACCACCACACGCCGCCGCAAAACCGCAGGTAAATCTGCAAACCGCAGGTCTGAATTGACTTGCGGTTTGCGGCGATCGCCGACACGGTGGGGTCACTTCCCCATTGAGGTGCAGCCCATCCCTACGATAGAGCCTGTAGGCGAGAGAGAAGTCAGCCCAGTTCTCCAGTTCTTGAGCCACTTGTTAACCTCCCTAATCTCCCACTGCCTTTCTTATGTGGCTCGTAGTACAGGCAGTATTTCGGAAAATACTACCTTTGAGGTCCTTGCCCTAAGCTTTTAACCAAAATCCCTAAAATCATTTTAAAGGACGCTCCACCTACCTCTAACTTTGTCATTGGTTCCGATATGGACCATGACAGCTGGATCTTCTCCAGTCCCTCTCAGTAATCTGTCAACCCGATCCGCTATGGGTCGAACTCCAGCGCCAGGAAGACAACACACTGTTCGACGATCCCGGTCTTTGTGACAGATCGCCCTATCTGTACCTGTAATAATTGAGTCTTCCACTACCAGCACCTGTCTGGCCTTCCATGCTCTCCTGGTCCCCTGCTTACTGGAGCCAACATTCCCCTGACTGGCAGAGGAAGTGTCTGGCTGCAGCAGTGCTCTCTCTGAACTGACATCCCCCTCATCTGCCAACCTTACAAACGTGTTGGGGTGTTTCACATCTACCCCAAAGAGTGCTTGCTCAGTGAGCAGCGAACTCTTTACCAAATTGTCAACGCCTCTCAGCGTTTAGATACTCGATGTGCGATTCCAAACGGGCAATTTGCTCACATCTTTAACAAAGATATACACCCTCAAACGACTGTTCCAGGACTGCATACATTAGACAAGATGTGCACTGGACTGCGCTGTCAATAATGGCACATACTAAATGGGGATTACGCAAGAAAAGAGAAAAATACAATATAAGGCCTCATGCACACGACAGTATTTTTTCACGGTCCGCAAAACGGGGTTCCGTTGGTCCGTGATCCGTGACCGTTTTTTCATCCGTGGGTCTTCCTTGATTTTTGGAGGATCCACGGACATGAAAAAAAAGTCGTTTTGGTGTCCGCCTGGCCGTGCGGAGCCAAACGGATCCGTCCTGACTTACAATGCAAGTCAATGTGGACGGATCCGTTTGACGTTGACACAATATGGTGCAATTGCAAACAGATCCGTCCCCTATTGACTTTCAATGTAAAGTCAGGAGTTAATATACCATCGGATCGGAGTTTTCTCCAATCCGATGGTATATTTTAACTTGAAGCGTCCCCATCACCATGGGAACGCCTCTATGTTAGAATATACTGTCGGATATGAGTTAGATCGTGAAACTCAGATCCGACAGTATATTCTAACACAGAGGCGTTCCCATGGTGATGGGGACGCTTCAAGTTAGAATATACTAAGAACTGTGTACATCACTGCCCCCTGCTGCCTGGCAGCACCCGATCTCTTACAGGGGGCTGTGATCCGCACAATTAACCCCTCAGGTGCTGCACCTGAGGGGGGTTAATTGTGCGTATCATAGTCCCCTGTAAGAGATCAGGGGCTTCCAGGCAGCAGGGGGCAGACCCCCCTCGGCCCCCCTCCCTCCCTCTATTGTATTAATTTCATTGGTGGCACAGTGTGCGGACCCCCTCCCTCCCTCTATTGTATTATTCTTATTGGTAGCACAGTGTGCGGCCTCCCCTCTCCCCCCCCCCCCCCCCCGAATTATTGGTGGCAGCGGAGAGTTCCGATCGGAGTCCCAGTTTAATCGCTGGGGCTCCGATAGGTAACCATGGCAACCAGGGCGCTAATGCTGTCCTGGTTGCCATGGTTACTTAGCAATATTAGAAGCATCATACTTACCTGCTGCGCTGTCTGTGACCGGCCGGGAGCTCCTCCTACTGGTAAGTGAAAGGTCTGTGCGGCGCATTGCTTAATGATCTGTCACTTACCAGTAGGAGGAGCTCCCAGCCGGTCACAGACAGCGCAGCAGGTAAGTATGATGCTTCTATTATTGCTAAGTAAGGGGAGGCGGCACACTGTGCCACCAATGAAAATAATACAATAGAGGGAGGGAGGGGGGGCCGGGGGGGCCGCACACTGTGCCACCAATGAAAATAATACAATAGAGGGAGGAAGGGGGGGCCGGGGGGGCCGCACACTGTGCCACCAATGAAAATAATACAATAGAGGGAGGGAGGGGGGGCCGGGGGGGGCCGCACTGGCCACCAATAAAATTAAAACTGGGGAGGGAGGGGGGTCTGCCCCCTGCTGCTTGGCGGCCCCTGATCTCTTATAGGGGGCTATGATATGCACAATTAACCCCTCAGGTGCAGCACCTGAGGGGTTAATTGTGCGGATCACAGCCCCCTGTAAGAGATCGGGTGCTGCCAGGCAGCAGGGGGCAGTCATGTACACAGTTCGTAGTATATTCTAACTAGAAGCGTCCTCATCACTATGGGAACGCCTCTGTGTTAGAATATACTGTCGGATATGAGTTTTCACTAAGTGAAAACTCAGCTCTGAAAAAGCTTTTATGCAGACGGATCTTCGGATCCGTCTGTATGAAAGTAACCTACGTCCACGGATCACGGACACGGATGCCAATCTTGTGTGCATCCGTGTTCTTTCACGGACCCATTGACTTGAATGGGTCCGTGAACCGTTGTCCGTCAAAAAAATGGGACAGGTCATATTTTTTGGACGGACAGGAAACACGGATCACGGATGCGGCTGCAAAACGGTGCATTTTCCGATTTTTCCACGGACCCTTTGAAAGTCAATGGGTCCGTGAAAAAAAACGGAAAACGGCACAACGGCCACGGATGCACACAACGGTCGTGTGCATAAGGCCTAATGCAGTAATAAGAAACTGATTTACTACAGTAAATAGTGGTAGGTTGTAGTGGCTCACTAGCAAGTAGTTAAGGTATGGTGCTGCAAGCTCATATAGAGGGAATCACCCCACCCTCTCTTAAAAGGCAAATGTAGTAATAGGAAAATGAGCGAGCACTCATACACTTGGCAACCAGATTACTACAGTCCCTCACCAAAGTCCCTGAAACTAAAGTTACTTAATCTAAAGTCCCACACTTAATACAAACACACACTTAAAAATCAAACACGCGAACACTTACAACTCGTGGTATTTGCCTGTGTGTATAAATTGAGCTCTCAAAACAGACTGCTTTATTTCCCTCTGGATTCAATCTTTTTGTGGTAAAGAGACCAAAAATGGGGAATCAGCCATTTTGCCTTTTTTTTTTCATTTTGCTGTTTGCCGTATGGGATAAATGTTCTTAGAGATTAACAGTATGGCTATTTTCACACGCCGTGATGCCCATGATGTTTATTTTTTACTGTCTATTTTGATTTTGGGGAAAGGGGAATGAGTTGAATTTTAATATTTTTTAAATGTATTTATATTTAAAAAATTAACATTTATCAATTTTTACACTTTTTGTAGTTCCCCTGGGGAACACTATCTACATACACTATCTGGCTCCCCCGATTCCCACTAGGGGGAGCCAGTGCATGCCTAGTAGTGCATGTCTGTGTTTTTGCATTCCGAGATTCTGTGGTCACAACATTATTGTCAATTGCATATAGTGTTGACCAATATGCTCTTCGGATCATAGAACTTCCTTTGAATGCTGTACGGAAACCCATCTCTGCAGAGCATTCAAATGTATGGGCTTCGCGGAGGTGAAATTTGTTATGTCCGAAGACTCATAAGACTTTGCTGAATACTGCAACTTCAGACTTTGATTATTCAACTTGAAAAACATTTTAAAACTGGAATCCGAAATCAGCTTCGGTAACAACTTGTACCTCAGTACCGAAGCCAACTTCGGATTGCAGTTTTAAATTGGTTTTCAAGTTGAATAATTAAATGCCAAAGTTCCTTAGCAAATTTTCCCTTTGCTAAACCCAGATGTGTCTTCATTAGAGTTGAGCGGACACCTGGATGTTCGGGTTCGACGAGTTCGGCCGAACTTGAAAAAAAAGTTCGGGTTCGGGACCCGAACTTGACCCCAACTTGACCCCAACTTGACCCCGAACCCCATTGAAGTCAATGGGGACCCAAACTTTTGGGCACTAAAATGTCTCTAAAATAGTCCTGGAAAGGGCTAGAGGGCTGCAAAAGGCATCAAAATGTGCTTAAGAGCATGACAACTGTTCTGCAAACAAATATGGATAGGGAAATGACTTAAAATAACATAAAATACTGAAAAATTTAAAATAACAATCTGGATCTAGGAGTGGGAGGTTGAGGAGGCGGTGTATGGGTGGATGTGGCGGTGTAGGTTGACGTGGCGGTGTAGGTGGAAGCGGCGGTGAAGGAGGAATAGGTAGCTAACACTGATTTGTGTTATTTTTTATTTTTAAATTGGGGAATCCCCCAAAATAATGGGACATATAACAAAAAAAAACAAAGAATAAGTGCACTTGAGTACAAGAATGGCTGGTTGAGGCTGGTATAAATGTCTGTTCTGCACAAGGTACGGACAAGTCCTGTGGGATCCATGCCTGGTTCCTTTTAATAAACGTAAGCTTATCCACATTGGCTGCGGCCTGTGATAATGCTCTCTGCCGTGCTAAACACACGTTCACACTATACACTGGCTGCAGGGCAGGTCAGCACCCCCAAGGCTGACAAAGCTTTTCCACATTTTGGCCATGCTAACCCTGCCATCTCAGGTGCTGGCGGGGCCCCAGCTGCGTTGTCGACCTCTTCATCCTCCTCTGCCTTCGCCTTGTGCTTCCACTGTGCCCCCGCTGTCAGGTAGGAATGTCATCAGCAGCGTGCGCTTGTAGTCGCGCATCTTCCGATCAGTTACAGATGTTTTCACTAAATTTAGTTCCCTTACAGCAATGCAGAGCAGGGGTTCATTCATGGCAAAAAGGGGTTCATGTCACACAGCAATAGAACAGAGGATTTTAAGAGATTTAGGCCCCTGTCACCCAGGCACAGCAGGGGTTCATTCACGGCAAAAGGGGGTTCATGTCACCCAGCAATAGAACAGACGATTTTGAGAGATTTTGGCCCCTGTCACCCAGAAACAGCAGGGGTTCATTCACGGCAAAAGGGGGTTCATGTCACCCAGCAATAGAACAGACGATTTTGAGAGATTTTGGCCCATGTCACCCAGGCACAGCAGGGGTTCATTCACGGCAAAAGAGGGACCATGTCACCCAGCAATAGAACTGACGATTTTGAGAGATTTAGGCCCCTGTCACCCAGGCACAGCAGGGGTTCATTCACGGCAAAAGGGGGTTCATGTCACCCAGCAATAGAACAGACGATTTTGAGAGATTTAGGCCACTGTCACCCAAGCACAGCAGGGGTTCATTCACGGCAAAAGGGGGTTCATGTCACCCAGCAATAGAACTGACGATTTTGAGAGATTTAGGCCCCTGTCACCCAAGCACAGCAGGGGTTCATTCACGGCAAAAGGGGGTTCATGTCACCCAGCAATAGAACAGACGATTTTGAGAGATTTAGGCCCCTGTCACCCAGGCACAGAAGGGGTTCATTCACGGCAAAAAGGGGATCATGTCACTTAGCAATAGAACAGACGATTTTGAGAGATTTAGGCCCCTGTCACCCAGGCACAGCAGGGGTTCATTCACGGCAAAAGGGGGATCTTGTCACCCTGCAATAGAACGGAGGATTTTGAGAGATTTAGGCCCTTGTCACCCAGGCACAGCAGGGGTTCATTCACGGCAAAAGGCGGTTCATGTCACCCAGCAATAGAACAGAGGATTTTGAGAGATTTAGGCCCCTGTCAACAATGCAGAGCAGGGGTTCATTCACGGCAAAAAGGGGTTCATGTCACCCAGCCATAGAACAGACGATTTTGAGAGATTTAGGCCCCTGTCACCCAGGCACAGCAGGGGTTCATTCACGGCAAAAGGGGCATCATGTCACCCAGCAATAGAACTGACGATTTTGAGAGATTTAGGCCCCTGTCACCCAGGCACAGCGGGGGTTCATTCACGGCAAAAGGGGGATCTGTAGTGTACGGGGACTGTAATGCCCGTCACTACCAAAGTGTCACTTGGTGTGCTGTCCCCTCCCCCTTATTTATGGGGAAGTTGGTATATGTCATCTTTATAAATTGTCATGTAATGTAATGCTATGTATTTCCCTGTTACTATTATACTTGCATGTACAGGCCTGCTAGGGGTGTCATTCCAGCTTCTAGTCACTAGAGGGAGCTAGAAAGCCCTAGTTTATATAAGGCCCAGTCAGGGAAGTGAAAGGGAGTCTAGTCTAAGTGTCTGTCTAAAGCTGCTGCCTGTAGTCTGAAGCTGGAGCTTAGACTATGTCAGAGACAAGTCCAGGCCTGAAGCCTGCGGACCAGGAGAGGGTATTGCAGTCCCTGTAACCGGGTTCCGAATCCAAGGAGAAGGTTCCCCTCCTGAATAAATATATATATATGCAGAAGCAGGAAGACCACTGTTCAGAAGCTTCTAGAGTCTGAGGAAAGAGGGAGAGAGACAGAGGCAAAAGCGCAGAGAAGCAAGAGGTACTCAAGATAACAGAGGAGGTACTTTATAAAGCTAAAACCAAGGATATACGCCAGAGTTAAGGTATTGGGCCTTGGAGAAGATTTGCTATGTTCCAGGATCAGTCAGAGATAGAGTGCAAGCTCCTGTACTGCAAGTCCTGTGTGTTTAACACTCTGTAGTCACCTTGCTCAATCTGTATTGCCTGCATCAACCGTATTGAAAAATCGACTGTATGCAAAGGAACTGCGCTTCCGTGAATGTCTCTATATTTAAAACTACTAAAGTTGGAGTTCTGTTTTAACATCACGGTGTTCCTCAGTTATTCCTGCTATCAGCAAACGGCGTGCCACCGTTTAATTGGCACTGGCGTCACGAACATTTTCCTACCATCACCTGCCTATGCAGAGAGTCAGCCGTCTCAGGTTAGTGTCTATTGCACTACTACACCCAGAAACACTATTAAACACAACTTGAGTACGCTGCACCTCTCTTTTGGCGTCACGAACAGGATACGCACGCTTTCTAGTGCAAGAAGCGTGAACTTTGTGCCTTATACAGTTGCCCTGTGACCAAAGTGACAAGTTGCCTGTTTATTTAAAGTGGACTTTGTGGACTGAAAATCATACCAAAAGTGTTCCTAAAACCTCTAAAAAGCGCTGTGCGGTGTTGCGCTACTAAGAGGAAGAAAATCGCCACATTGGAGTGTGGTTTTGTGGACTTTTCATCATCCTGCTTGCTGTCAGTGAATAGACAGCGTTTCTTGCTAAAGATGGCCGCTGAGCTTGCTGAAATAACTGCTGCGTCATCTTCATCCCGAAAAGGCGGGAAAAATTGGCGCCTTTCTGAGGCAATAGCGGGAAGGAGTTCAAGGTCAGGCGCCACTGCTTATCTGGACATTTGCATGTCTGCCAGCATGGACACCGCCTTCCATATACTGGAATACCTGGGGGGCGGCCTCCCAGTGCAAGGGGAGGAGCTGGCTGATTTAATTGACGCGACCCTATCGCTCTCCAGAGAAGGATCGAGCATGTTGGAAAGTGAACAGAGCGTTGCTGCAGCGTCCGCGCCTGACATACCAGAGATGTCTGATATTGGTGTAGAGCCAGAGGAGGCTCCACCGGCCTACTCTCCGGGACCGGAGAAACCCGCCTGCCGCCCAAGGGAAAAAGAACCAGAGCCCTGCTATGGCTCGTGGAGAGACTTCTTTCAGCCCTCTTTCAAATGGTCCTCACTCATGGCGGAGATCCGGGAGGCCGCAATAAAGCGAAATACCAAGACCAAGATCTACTATGAAGAGTTGACCAAGACAATTCATGAACGACACACCAACACCCAACCCCGCCTGGAAAGGAGAAAGGGAGTGGTGGTGTCCTTTGACAAAACCCGTGGCTACGGGTTCATCCAAGATTACCTGACTGGCAGAGACCTATATGTTAACCGAAGGTCTGTCAAGAGAGACTACCTCCCTTCCTATCAGCACAGCCTCCGCGAGGGAGAGGAAGTGGAGTTCACCCCTGCCGAGAGCCTGAGAGGCCCTTATGCCACTGCCGTGACCCGTCCCAAGCGAGAACCTGAGGACTGGGAGGCAGAAGAAGAATACTACTCTGGCTGCGAGCGGGAACCGGAACGCTCTCCAGAGCTGGCCCATCACGCCTTCCAGGAGCGGAGCTCCTTCATTGGGCCTAACGTCTTCTGGCAGCCAACCGTGTTGGAAAAATGGGTGAGCCCTTCCCCTTCCCCCGAGCTGCCTCGTCGGGAGAAGACCATGCAAGAGATGGAAAATCTAAAGGGACTTCGAAATACCTTTGAGAACATCCGGAGGGGTCGGAGACCCGATGCATCACCAGAACCTGCAGAGGCCGAGTCCGTGCCATCGGTGACTGTACCTGCGCCGGCGGCGCCAGCAGATGACCGCGACTCTGACACGGAGAGCATCGGTGAGCAGATTGTCCGGCTGGAGGAGAAGTTGCGGGAGCTGCGCAAGATCGCGACCGCCAGGATCCAGACGCCGCCGAAGAAGGACGAGGTAAGGGTGCCTGTCACCACCCGTAGACTACCTTCTGCTGCCACCGCTCCGCCAGTGCCCCAAAGAAGACCCCCTGTTGCTGTGAATTGCTGCACAGAGCCCACCGGACCGCTTGAGGCGGCGGTAACCGCTCCAATCCATCCCACCATTATCATGCCGGGACCAGTACGGTCCACCCAAGGGTTTACCCCTAGGCCCATGGGGCCAATACCTATTAGGGGCCCCTTTACTCTGCAGCTGCCCCCTAACACCGTTATGTGGGCCCATCCTCCTGTAGAGGACTACTACAGGCCATATTTGCCAGCAGGGTCAAGTGATTATGATATGCCTCTGTAAACCAGCCTGCTAGGCCTTTTGATTTATTTCATCAATGAATGAGGGTATTAACCCTTCCAGGACAGGAGTCCTATGTTCCTGGTCGTTTGTGGCGACTGCCAGTTCATCCACGGCTCAGTGGTAGGTGTTGACCACTGAAGTAATAAAGCCAACAAAGCCAAGTTTGTTTCCAGGACCTCCTGCCTGCTTTTGCTACCCCCACGCCAAGTTGTGCCTGTTCCTTAGTTGCACCTTTTACCCTTCACCCCCTTTTCAGGTTGATCAGGGGTATTACAGCACTTGTTTTATATTCTACAATTTTATTGTGCAACTTCATACTAAGGAACCGTGCCCGGAGACAGACTCAAAAGGACCTGAGCCTCTGAGATTTTTGCTCTTTTAAAAGGAAATGTGCCCAGAGATGGACTCCACCGCATGAGAGCCTCTGTGATTTAATAGGAAAATAACCTGGGTACGGACTCATGTTTGTTCTTTGAGCCTCCAAGAACTTTTATACTGTTTTATCTATTGTGCTGTTCTATTATGGACTTATTCATTGTCATGGACTATCCTGGTTATAATGTTACGCTGTGCCAGGTCAGCGCCCCAGTTCCATTCACTATCCTGAGAGAAGAGAACGACGCCCCTTGTCACTACCCTTCATCTTTGCCAATTGGACCTGATATGAACGTAAATGCAGACGAATTACATGTATGTATGCCTGCATGTCTCTTTTTTCTGTTTCAGGTAGAGATTCCAGTTGGGCGAGCCCTGATGGAGTACGAGGGCGTACTCAGCTTAAAGCAGTGGGGTATGTAGTGTACGGGGACTGTAATGCCCGTCACTACCAAAGTGTCACTTGGTGTGCTGTCGTCCCCCCCTTATTTATGGGGAAGTTGGTATATGTCATCTTTATAAATTGTCATGTAATGTAATGCTATGTATTTCCCTGTTACTATTATACTTGCATGTACAGGCCTGCTAGGGGTGTCATTCCAGCTTCTAGTCACTAGAGGGAGCTAGAGAGCCCTAGTTTATATAAGGCCCAGTAAGGGAAGTGAAAGGGAGTCTAGTCTAAGTGTCTGTCTAAAGCTGCTGCCTGTAGTCTGAAGCTGGAGCTTAGACTATGTCAGAGACAAGTCCAGGCCTGAAGCCTGCGGACCAGGAGAGGGTATTGCAGTCCCTGTAACCGGGTTCCGAATCCAAGGAGAAGGTTCCCCTCCTGAATAAATATATATATATGCAGAAGCAGGAAGACCACTGTTCAGAAGCTTCTAGAGTCTGAGGAAAGAGGGAGAGAGACAGAGGCAAAAGCGCAGAGAAGCAAGAGGTACTCAAGATAACAGAGGAGGTACTTTATAAAGCTAAAACCAAGGATATACGCCAGAGTTAAGGTATTGGGCCTTGGAGAAGATTTGCTATGTTCCAGGATCAGTCAGAGATAGAGTGCAAGCTCCTGTACTGCAAGTCCTGTGTGTTTAACACTCTGTAGTCACCTTGCTCAATCTGTATTGCCTGCATCAACCGTATTGAAAAATCGACTGTATGCAAAGGAACTGCGCTTCCGTGAATGTCTCTATATTTAAAACTACTAAAGTTGGAGTTCTGTTTTAACATCACGGTGTTCCTCAGTTATTCCTGCTATCAGCAAACGGCGTGCCACCGTTTAATTGGCACTGGCGTCACGAACATTTTCCTACCATCACCTGCCTATGCAGAGAGTCAGCCGTCTCAGGTTAGTGTCTATTGCACTACTACACCCAGAAACACTATTAAACACAACTTGAGTACGCTGCATCTTGTCACCCAGCAATAGAACAGAGGATTTTGAGAGATTTAAGCCCATGTCACCCAGGCACAGCAGGGGTTTATTCACGGCAAAAGGGGGTTTATGTCACCCAGCAATAGAACAGACGATTTTGAGAGATTTAGGCCCCTGTCACCCAGGCACAGCAGGGGTTCATTCACGGCAAAAGGGGGTTCATCTCACCCAGCAATATAACTGACGATTGTGAGAGATTTAAGCCCCTGTCACCCAGGCACAGCAGGGGTTCGTTCATGGCAAAAGGGGGTTTATGTCACCCAGCAATAGAACAGAGGATTTTGAGAGATTTAGGCCCCTGTCACCCAGGCACAGCAGGGGTTTGTATACGCCAAAAATGATAAAATGTCACCTGACAATTGAAAATAAGTTTTTTTTCAATTTAGGGCACTAAAATTGGCACTTTTTTGCATTAAAATGGCTCTAAAATAGTCCTTGAAGAGGCTAGAGGGATGTGCTTAAGAGCATGGCAACTGCTCTGCAAACAAATGTAGATAGGGAAATAACTTAAAACAAAATAAAATAACAAAAAATTACAAATTATTAACCTGCAACTCAGAGAAGGAGGTAGATATGGAGTCGGAGGTTGAGGAGGCGGTGAATGTGGTGTTGTAGGTGGAGGCAGCAATAGAGGAGGAGGAGGCAGCCAACAATGTTTTTTTATTATTTTTTATTGGGGTAGGTAGCCCTCAAAATATTGGGACAAATAAAAAATAAATAAAACAAAGAATCATTGCACTTGACTTGAGTACAAGAATGTATGTTTGATGGTGGTATAAATGTCTATTCTGCACAAGGTACAGACAAGTCTTGTGGGATCTAAGCCTGGTTCATTTTAATGAACGTGAGCTTGTCCACGTTGGCTGTGGACAGGCGGCTGCGCTTGTCTGTGATGACGCTCTCTGCCATGCTAAACACACATTTAGATAATACACTGGCTGCAGGGCAGTCCACCACCTCCAAGGCGTAAAGGGCAAGTTCAGGCCATGTGCCCAATTTGGAGACCCAGAAGTTGAAGGGGGCAGACCCGTCATTCAGTACGTGTAGGCGTGTGCACACATACTGCTCCACCATGTTGGTGAAATGCTGCCTCCTGCTAAGACGCTCCATATCAGCTGGTGGTGCTGGTTGTTGTGGTGTGCTGACAAAGCTTTTCCACATTTCGGCCATGATAACCCTGCCTTCTGAGGTGCTGGCGGTGCCCCAGCTTCGTTGGCAACCTCTTCCTCTGCCTTCGCCTTGTGCTTCCACTGGGCCCCCGCTGTTGGGTGGGAATGCCACCAGCAGCGCGTCTACCAGCGTGCAAATGTACTCACGCATCTTACAATCACGCTCCAGTGACGGAATTAAGGACGGTACGTTGTCCTTGTAACTGGGATCCAGCAGGATGGCCACCCAGTAATCAGCACAAGTTAGAATGTGGGCAACTCGGCGGTCGTTGTGGAGAAACACTGCAGCATGTAATCGCTCATGTGTGCCAGGCTGCCCAGAGGCAACGAAAAGCTGTCCACTGTGGGAGGTGTATCGTCTGTGTCCTCTGTATCCCCCCATCCACGCACCAGTGATGGCCATGAGCTGGTCTGGGTGCCACCTTGCTGTGAACATGGTGCCTCCTCCTGCATCTCCTCCTCCTCATCCTCCACCTCCTCATCCTCCAGAACTGTGCCCTGACTGGACAATTGTGTACTTTGGGTTTGTGGGTGCAGGAACCCACCCTCGGAGCCACTTGGGAATGACTGGCCGGAAACCCTACGAAATGATCCCTCTTCCTCCTCCTCCTCCTGTGCCACATCCTCTTCCATCATCGCCATGAGCGTTTTTTCAAGGAGGCATAGAAGTGGGATAGTAACGCTGAGAACGGCGTTATCGGCACTGGCCATGTTTGTGGAGTACTCGAAACAGCGCAACAAGGAACACAGGTCTCGCATGGAGGCCCAGTCATTGGTGGTGAAGTGGTGCTGTTCCGCCGAGCGACTCACCCGTGCGTGCTGCAGCTGAAACTCCACTATCGCCTGCTGCTGCTCGCACAGTCTGGCCAGCATGTGCAAGATGGAGTTCCACCTTGTGGCGGTGAGCGGGAAAGCCGAAGTTAAGCTGCAGCGCTGACAGGCGAGCAGCAGCAGGGTGAGAACGTCGAAAGCACTTTATGCAGCAGCTCTGACATGGGGTAATTTTTAAGGAATCTCTGCACCACCAAATTCAGCAAATGCGCCAGGCAAGGGATGTGCGTCAAACCGGCTAGTTTCAGAGCTGCTACGAGATTTTGCCCATTATCGCACACCACCAGGCCGAGCTTGAGGCTGACTGGCACTAACCACTCATCGGTCTATTGTTCAAGGCCCATCCACAGCTCCTGCGCGGTGTGGGGTTTGTCCCCCAAACAGATAAGTTTTAAAACTGCCTGCTGTCGTTTACCCCTGGCTGTGCTGAAGTTGGTGGTGAAGGTGTTACGCTGACCGGATGAGGAGCTGGTAGAGGATGAGGAAGCAGAGTAGGAGGAGGAAGCAACAGGAGGCAAACTGAAGCGCCCTGCAATCCTCGGTGGTGGAGGGACATACGCCAAACTGCTATCTGCCTCAGGCCCAGCCGCCACTGCATTTACCCAGTGTGCTGTTATGGAGTTATAACGGCCCTGACCGTGCTTACTGGTCCACGTATCCGTAGTTAGGTGCACCTTGCCACAGATGGCATTGCGCAGTGCACACCTGATTTTGTCCCCTACTTGGTTGTGAAGGGAAGGGATGGCTCGCCTTGAAAAGTAGTGGCGGCTGAGCACGACGTACTGTGGGACAGCAACCGCCATAAGGCCTTTAAAACTATCCGTCTCCACCAGACGGAATGACAGCATTTCAAAGGCAAGTAATTTAGAAATGCTAGCATTCAGGGCTAGGGATCGCGGTAGGGTAGGGGGGTACTTCCTCTTCCTCTCCAGCGTTTGGGATATGGAGAGCTGAACGCTTCCGTGTGACATTGTGGAGATGCTTGGTGACCCAGGTATTGGTGTTGCTGGCAGATCCTCTGTTTGTGGGGTCCAAGGTGGCACTGTCACTTCAGAGGTGGATGAAAAGGCCACGACTGCAGCAGAAGAGGAAGCAGGAGGAGCCAGAGACCTTTCTTGGTTTTTGAGGTGTCTACTCCACTGCAGCTCGTTTTTTGCACTTAAATGCCTGGTCATGCAGGTTGTGCTCAAGTTGAGAACGTTTATGCCTAGCTTCAGGCTCTGATTGCACAGCGTGCAAACCACTCGTGTCTTGTCGTCAGCACATTGTCTGAAGAACTGCCACGCCAGGGAACTCCTTGGAGCTGGCTTTGGTGTGCTCGGTCCCTTGCTGCGGTGGGCAGTAGGAGGCGTACTGTCTAGAGGACGACTGCTCCGCTTTTGCACCCTGCTCCCTCTTCTGCTGTGCTGGTGGCTCTGTGCGACCACTGCCTCTTCCTCCGAACTACATCAGTCACTCGCATGACCTTGATTCCATGTAGGGTCGAGGACCTCATCGTCCTCCACATCATCTTCCACCCAGTCTTCACCCCTGACTTCCTTGTCGGTCTGCACGCTTTCAAAAGCCCCAGCAGTTGGAACCTGTGTTTCGTCATCATCCGAGACGTGCTGCGAAGGTCCTCCCATGTACTCATCTTGAAAAATAAGTGGTTGGGCATCGGTGCACTCAATCTCTTCCACTTCTGGGGCAGGGCTAGGTGGATGGCCCTGGGAAACCCTGCTAACAGAGTCATCAAAAAGCAGAAGAGACTGCTGCATGACTTGGGGCTTAGACTGCTTGGCTGATTTGCAAGGGCGTGAGGTGAAAGACTGATGAACATCGGCTGCAGGTGCCAACTGTGGTCTTTCAGCAGGAGACTGGGTGGGAGACAATGTGAAGGAACTGGATCCACTGTCAGCAACCCAATCCACTATCACCTGTACTTGTTCAGCCCTCACCCCGCACCGGACAGAGGACAGGAAGTCTAAAAGCCGGACTAAAACCTGACCTCTGGCTACGCTAGGGGCAGGCTTCTGTGGATGTTACAGTTAAGGGGACGGTCCACTATGGAGGTCAGTGTTAAGGGGCATATTGCTGTAGAGGCTACTGTTAAGGGGGCGGGGTTTAGTGAAGGAGATGGGTTACTGTGGAGGTCACTAATCAAAGGGCAGTAGCTGTGTTGGTCACTATTAAGGGGGCGGGATGCTGTGGAGGTCACTGTTAAAGGGGCGGACACTGTGGAGGTCTCTGTTAAAGGGGTAGGAAATGGTGGAGGCCACAGTTAAGGAGATGGTCCGCCATGGAGGTCAGTGTTAATGGGCGGGGTGCTGTAGAGGTCACTGTTAAAGGGGTGGGCACTGTGGAGGTCTCTGTTAAAGGGGCAGGGAACGGTGGAGGCCACAGTTAAGGGGACAGTCTGCTATGGAGGTCAGTTTTAAGGGGTGGGGTGCTGTAAAGGTAACTGTTAAGGGGAGGGGGTGGGGTGTTGGTGAAGTCACATTTTAAGGGAACGGAGCTCTGTGGAGGTCACTTGGCGGAGTAAAGTGGAGGTCACTGTTAAGGGAGTGGGGTACTGTGGCAGTTACTGTTTAAGGGGCAGTTCCTGTGGAGGTCTCTGTTGAGGGGCCAGGAATGATGGAGATCAGTTAAAGGGGTTATCCCACTTTGCGTTTTTATACTTACCTGCTGCCACCGCGCGTTCACTTCCTGGATTCTGGCTGGGGGCGGGCTTCATCTTGATTGAAGTCTTCTCCCGGCCGGGCCGCGCACTGGACTGAACGCGCACGCCGCTGCGCATGCGCCATGGTGACTTATTTCTGGCCAGTATAGTACAGAGCCGGCGTGCGCGTTCGCAGCTCTGTACTATTCTGGCCGGGAAGAAGTCACCGTCGCGCATGCGCGGCAGCGTGCGCGTTCAGGACAGCGAGTGGCCCGGCTGGGAGAAAAGAAGGAGTCTTCTGGGCAAGCGCGACCATCGGGATTTTGCAGAAGAGCGGTGGTCGTAACCAGGGGAGACCGAGTCACAACAATAAGGTAAGTGGGGATGAATTTTATTCTAATCGGTGGTAATTTGTTAATAAAGTATATTTACAAAAATGATCACTGTCAAATCATTAACAGATTTAACAGTGATCATTATGATGGGATAACCCCTTTAAGGAGACTGTAACCTATGGTCAGTGTTAAGTGGCGGGTGTTGTAGAGGTCATTGTTAAGGGGGCGGGCCCCTGTGGAGGTCACTGTCAAGGGACTGGGGTGCTATTGAACTCACTGTTAAAGGGACAGGCTGCTGTAAAGGTCAAAGGTAAGGGGGTTGGTTGCTGGGGAAGTCCCATTTTAAGGAGAAGGGGCACTGTGGGGGGTCAGTTTTAAGGGGTGGGAGCTGTGGATGTCACTGTTAGGGTCCATTCACACGTCCGTAGTGTGTTTTGCAGATCCACGGATCCGCAGATCGGCAAAACACGGACACCAGCAATGTGCGTTCCGCATTTTGTGGACCACACATTGCCGGCACTAATAGAATATGCCTATTCTTGTCCGCAATTGCGGACAAGAATAGGACACGTTCTATTTTTTCGGGAACGGAAATGCGGACCCGGAAGTGTGGGCGGACGATGTGCGGCCCCATAGAAATGAATCGGTCCGCAATGCGGAACGAAATTGCGGACGTGTGAATGGAGCCTAATAGTGGATACCGATGATGTCTTTTAACGACACACACAAACATTAAATGAAATAGATTAAATATACCCGTGCGAAGGCAGGTCCTTCAGCTAGTATTGTAATATAAAAGAAAAAACATGAAGAACGTTATGTTCTTTGGAGGACAAGGTGGAAAATTTTATTGCGACAAAATTGTTTTATTGTCTGTGCAAGTCTAATAACTTTAAAAGGCAGGCAATACTTAGCATTTGCAAAGACTACAAATACAAATCCATATATTTTCAAGTAACATGAAACTTACAAAGATGTAGTGTCAAGTCATAAGCTGTAGTTTAAATCAAGGTTAAAAATTGTATTTTCAGAAAACAAAGTGTATCCACTGCAACTGCTAAATCATGTTTGCGGACAACCTGACGGCAAAGCTTTATTGCTTTTATTCTATTTGTTACAGAATTTCTTATGTATACTTATGTAGCATTTATACTTTTGTCAAAAAAACTGCAGTCATTTGTCTTAACATTTATTCAATTTATTATGATTCTAAATCATTATAAAAATGTATATGCCATCATTATATAATACATGTTATTGACAGATAATGATTGACATAATAACTGTAGCACTAAATCCAGCTAATATTGTATAGGCACACTGTGCCCCACATGCTGCCAAAAACAGCTCTGACCATTAAGGCATAGACTCCATAAAACCTCTAAGGTGTCCTATGGAATCTGCCGCCATTATGCTAGTGTTATGCCTTAAGTTCTGTAAGTTATGAGGCTGGAATCAATGGATCTGATTGTTTTTCCAGAGCATCCCAACGATGCTCGATTGGATTCAGATCTGGGGAATTTAGAGGTCAAGTAAGAATATTGAACTTTTAGTCATGTTCATCAAACGATTCCTGAATCATTTTTTACCATGAAACGGTCTACTTGGTCTTTACAATGTAAGATTAAGGCAGCACGGGGGCTCATTGGTTAGTACTGGGGCCTGGTGACTGCAGCGCTGAGGTCCTTGGTTAGAATCCGACCATGGACATCATCTGCATGGAGTTTATATGTTCTCCACGTGTTTGCGTGGGTTTCCTTCCACACTCCAAAGACATACTGATAGAAAACTTAGATTGAGAGCCCCATTGGGGACAGCTTGATGCTAATGTCTGTAAAGCGCTGCGGAATATGTCAGCGCTATATACAGTACTGCATGTGCATAAAATAAATAAATAAGGCAACATGCATGCTAGGGACAAAAGTTTTCCAGCAGAACATTGCCCAAAGTATCAATCTACCAGCTTGCCTTCTTCTCATGGTGCATCCTGGTGCCATGTTTACCCAGGTAAGTGATACACCCTCACCTGACAATCCACACAATGTAAAAGAAGATATGATATATCAGACCAGGCCACTTTCTTCCATTGCTGCTGTACATGTTTTAGTCCTTATAGTCTCATGCCCTTTGCCCAGTATAAACACTATACATATGCAGCCCCATGGGCAGCAAGCTGTGATGCACTTTGTGTACTGAAACCTTACTATTATAGGCAACAATAACCTTTTCAACACTTTGTACTACCGTAACTCAGACCAGATGAACTATTTGTGTTTTGGGTGTTCATAATTCTTTGGCCAGATTCACCAGTTTGGATCTTCTTTGGATCATGTTTGATAGGTGCAGATCTAACCACTGCATATCAGGAGCACCCTACTATTTTGTAGATGTTCTGATCCATTCATATAGCCATCAGAATCTGACCCATGTCAAAATCACATAGATCCGAAAGTGTCTCCTTTCTTTAGCGTTCAGTACATCAACTTGAGGAACTGACTGTTCACTTGCTGCCTACTATCTCCTCCTTTACTGCTATTTTTATCATGGGATAATCAATGTTATACACCACCTGTTTTAATGTTATGGCTGATTCATGTAGAAAAACAATTATAAAATTAGAGATGAGCGAACCTGTTGAGATTTAGTTTAGTTACGATTAGCCACGATTACGATTTAGTTACGACCCAAATTGCCTCCAATTGTCCAGCAAAATGGCATATAACACCCGCTGGTCTCCTAGGACTTTTTAGGAAAACAATATCTCTTTTTCATTTTCTCTTTTCTCTCCATTCCCACCTCCCTAAGCTCTTGAATGCAATGACAGCAATCAAAAATAATCTCTGAATGACACTAAAATACATAGCTATGGTTAAATTCATTTTTGACAGCATTAATGAAAAAAACTTGTTTAAAAACAGGGCTGATTATGTTTAAACACACTTAGTGTTGTGGGATAAAAAAAATAAAATATGTATTGCTGCGGGATTAAGCGTCAAAAAAATTATCCCTTGACTGGTAATGCCTGCCCATACTAGACTCACAAGTGTTAATTGTCATAAGAAAAAGTAGTTTGTTGTGAATGAGCATAGAAAAATTCTCCCTTTTAATTGGGAGCAGCAATACAGTGTGGATGTTGTAGGGTAGGGTATTAGAGGCACATGGCCACAATAGTATTAGCAGCAGAAACAACATAGCATGGAACATACAAAGCAGTAGATCAGCTGTCTATGGGTGGTAGTAGTATTAGCAGTAATGAGAGTGGTAGTAATGGCAGAGGTGTAGCGTTAATAGTGGTGGCAGAAGTAGATTAGCAATAAGGAGTAGCAGCTGAGGTGGTTGAGCCAGCAGCAGCCATAATATACTGTACATGGAAAAAACATGATGGCAGCAGTGGCATGATGGAGGCAGTAGCAGCCGTATGGAACATAAAGGTAGGCAGGCAGCAGCAGTAAATATGAAGGGAATTAACTTATTTGTGCTACAGTTGTCCCTGCTGACATTTTGTTTTACCTCTTCGAACGGCTAGTGCAGTAAAGTCTAGTGCATGAAAAAAATCATTCACGGTTTTCCGCTGCTCATACAGACGTTCTAGCATGTTCAAATTTGAATACCAGTGAGTTGGAATGCCGCTGTTTAAGTGATGTAGCGGCAGACCGTTCTGTCACTGCAAGTCCAGGAGAGCATGCTTCGCCTTATAAGAATGGTGGAAATGCGAAGACAATCTACTGGACATTGCTAGACACTTGCACAAGCCAGTATACTTTTTTTTAAAGGCACTGCATGACTAGGTTAATGACGTGTGCCATTCACGGATCATGTATTATTTCCCCCTGGTTCTGAGTGGTCACAATGTTGCGGCTATTGTCACTGACCGCCTTGTCCAGTTGGAGTCGGTGGGGTGACAACTAGTGGGATGTTTGCTGCTTAATGTACTTTAGCAACTGTTTTCCTGTGTGGCTACTCTCACCCAGGCCGATCAGCTCTAACACAGCATGGAAAGCTTGACTTGACGTGTCATATAAAGGAAGGGGAGTAAGAGTGACGCTGTGTCCAATTGCTGTTGGAAACGGGAAAATGTCCATGAACGAGGCAGATAAGTGCATGGTGTGGGAGCCAGGCCGACAAAATTGTGGGGGTCAAAACGACCTGGCTTTGTTGATAAGGTGCTGCCTCACTGCTGCTACAAAAAACATTCACCCAATGGGCCGTGAAAAACATGTACTGTCCCTGCTGGTAAGAGCTGCTCCAGGTGTCCACCATGGCATGAACCTTGCCGCACAGTGACAATAGCAAGGAGCAAAGAGGAAGAGCAGAAGGAATACTGTGAACCCTGGCTCCAAAGCATGGTGTCAAACTCAGAAGTCACCTCCACATCATCTTGCTCCAACTGAGAGGAAGAGTGAGCCATCCAATCCACAATATCATCCTCTTTCTCCTCAATGATAATGTTGCGCCTTTTTGAAGCCAGGGAGAACTGCGGCCTACTACTACTAAAACTGCTACTACTACTACTTCTGGCTGGATTGCTGGTGCTGCTATTACCCATATTCGGACTCTGGATGGACAAGGCCTGGGTATTTCCTTTGGAACCCTTCTGCATTCCTGACACTTTGGGGCATAAATGTACATAGCCACACAAAGTATGGAACAGTTTGAAAGTCTGTTTTCTGAAACTTAAAGACAGAGAAGTGAAATAAAATGTCTTCCTCTTTCCACAAACAGATTGAAGACACTGCTACTGACAACTGACTTTGGAAATAATGCCATATTGGCACCACTAACATATTTGGGCCTAATGTTTTCTGTGCTTTCAAATATATAAATTCAGAAAAAAGCTTTCTTTAGTGTAAAACAGTAGTTGTCAACCTACTATAAGATAATTTTTGCCCCCACACACAAACATCTGAACTGACTGTAGATGCCCTGATATGGATTTCAAACTAGCATTTCATGTTTTCACTCAGAGATTTTAACCCTTTCAGGATCAAGAAATTTTTTACCTTTCTGCCCAGGCCATTTTTAGCAAATCTGTTCATGTGTCACTTTATGTGGTAATTACTTTAAAACGCTTTTACTTATCCAGGCCATTCTGAGATTGTTTTCTCGTCACATATTGTACTTCATGACAGTGGTAAAATTGAGTCCAAAAAATTTCATTTTTATTTTAAAAAAAATACAAAATTTACCAAAAATTTGGAAAAATTAGCAAATTTCAATTTTTCTACTTTTATAATGGATAGTAATAACTCCAAAAATAGTTATTACTTTACATACATTCCCCATATGTCTACTTCATGTTTGGTTCATTTTGTGAATGACATTTTATTTTTTGGGGACGTTAGAAGGCTTAGAAGTAGTGTTGGGCGAGCATTCTCTGCAGAACACTAAATTTACTCGAGCATCGAGATGCTCGGCACATCGCGGTGTTCGGCCGAACACCATGTGTGCTCAAGCGCGATGCTCGAGTCTCCTCCCCGGACTTTGTTGGCTGCTACGCAGCCAATAAACGTGCGCGGAGGTACTGACACTCACTGTAATGCCGTAGCCATGTTGGCTACTGGCATTACAGTGATTGGCTGGCCGGAACGCGTCATCAGGTGATATATAGCACCCGATGACACGTGTTCGGCTCAGTCTTAGTCAGGGAGAGCTGTGCTGAAGAAGGGACAGAAAGTGTAGGGAGCGAAATAGTAATATTTTAGTGAAAAAACTTGTTAGAGACCCAAAAGTCCTTTTGAGGACTTTTGTTGTATCTGGTAACAATATAATTATTAGCGCAACCTGCACTAAATTGCGTGAAATTGTTAGTGACCCAAAAGTCCTTTTAAGGACTGTAGTTGTATCTTGTTGCAATATACACTGCCTGTCCAAAAAAAAAGTCGCCACCAAAAAAAAAAGGCCACATACTCTAATATTTCGTTGGACCTCCATTAGCTTTGATTATGGCATGCATTCGCTGTGGCATTGTTTCGATAAGCTTCTGCAATGTCACAAGATTTATTTCCATCCAGTGTTGCATTAATTTTTCACCAAGAGCTTGCATTGATGATCGTAGAGTTTGACTGCTGCGCAAAGCCTTCTTCAGCACATCCCAAAGATTCTCAATGGGGTTAAAGTCTGGACTCTGTCGTGGCCAATCCATGTGTGAAAATGATGTCTCATGCTCCCTGAACCACTCTTTCACAATTTGAGCCTGATGAATCCTGGCATTGTCATCTTGGAATATGCCCGTGCCAAAAATTTCATTGATGGAATAACCTGGTCATTCAGTATGTTCAGGTAGTCAGCTGACCTCATTCTTGGAGCACATACTGTTGCTGAACCTAGACCTGACCAACCATAGCACTGCCCCCACAGGCTTGTACAGTAGGCACTAGGCATGATGGGTGCATCACTTCATCTGCCTCTCTTCTTACCCTGATGCGTCCATTACTCTGGAACAGGGTAAATCTGGACTCATCAGACTACAGGACCTTCTTCCATTGCTCCAGAGTCCAATTTATGCTCCCTAGCAAATTGAAGCCTTTTTTATGGTTTGCCTCACTGATTAGTGGTTTTCTTACGGCTACATAGCTATTCAGTCCTAATCCCTTGAGTTCCCTTCGCATTGTGCATGTGGAAATGCTCTTACTTTCACTATTAAACATAGCCCTGAGTTCTACAGTTGTTGTTCTTCTATTTGATTTCACCAAATGTTTAAGTGATCGCCGGTCACGATCATTCAGGATTTTTTCCCCGCCACATTTCTTCCTCGAATGCGATGGGTCCCCACTATCCTTCCAGTTTTTAATAATGCGCTGGACAGTTCTTAACCTAATTTTAGTAGTTTATGCAATCTCCTTAGATGTTTTCTCTGCCTGATGCATGCCAATGATTTGACCCTTCTCAAACAGACTAACATCTTTTACATGACCACGAGATGTGTCTTTCGACATGGCTGTTTAAGAAATGAGAAGCCACTCATTGCACCAGTTGGGGTTAAATAACTTGTTGCCAGCTGAAAGATAATCGCCCATGCAGTAATTATCCAATAGGAAGCTCATAACTATTTGCTTAGTTAGATCCAGGTGGCGACAGGCAGTGTATATTTTTTGGACAGGCAGTGTATATTATTAGTGCAACCTGTGCTAAATTGCTTGCAATTGTTAGTGCCGCTTCTGATAGTGACACAACCTCTGCTACATCTTTTATTTTACATTCGCGCAGCCTAAATATCTGTGACATTTAGCGCAATTGTTTAACCGCTGGTGACAGCAACATTACCAGCGTTACATCTCCTGTATATCTTTTTGCGCATCCTAAATAGCAGTGACATTAATTCAGTGAAATTTTTTATTAGCCGCTGGTGACAGCGACATTACTTGCGCTATACCTCCTGTATAACGTTTGCACATACTAAAATTATCTGTGACATTCAGTGTACTTTTTTCATAGACGCTGCGGACAGCAACATTATCTGTGCTACATCTCCTGTTTAACGTGTGCGCATCCTAAAATTTTCTGTAATATTCTGTGTACTTTATTTGCGCATACACTTACAAAACCTACGCTACTGTACGTGTGACATACTTGCAAGCATATATACTATTTAATATGCGCAAGGCGAGCAGTAGGTGGTCGGTTGGATTGCAGCAGATAATGCTTCTAGTTGGTTAAGAACCACCTTGTCTTCCACAAACTCTAGTCTCAGTAGCCAATAGTCTGGTCAACAGAATCCTCACCCTGATCCTCCTTCCTCCCACCATGGAGAGTCTTGCCAAACAAGAGATCCCACACTCAGATATTCCGAGGAGCTCTTTTCATCACCATTCCTTGATTTGGGCCTCTCAACAAGCCCACTTGAAGAGGGACAAGATGAGATATTGTGCCCTGATTCCCAAACTTTTGAACATCCACAGTCACAAGAAGATGACGGTGGGGAACGGCAATTAGTGTTTCACGAGGTGGATGATGATGATGAGACATAGTTGCCAATAAGTCAACCGCAATTAGTGTCTCAAGAGGTTCATGATGAGGATGAGACACAGTTTTCATTAACTGAGGATGTTAGGTCAACAAGTCAGGGGTAGAGTTGAGTGGACACCTGGAAGTTCGGGTTCGACGGGTTCGGCCGAACTACGCAAAAAAGTTTGAGTTTGGGACTCGAACTTGACCCGAACTTGACCCCGAACCCAAACCCCATTGAAGTCAATGGGGACCTGTATTTTGGAGCACTAAAATAGCTCTAAAAAGTCATGGAAAGGGCTAGAGGGCTGCAAAAGGCAGCAAAATGTGGCTAAGAGCATGGCAAGTGCTCTGCAAACAAATGTAAATAGGGAAATTACTTAAAATAATATAAAATACATAAATAAATAATAATAATTTTGATCTAGGAGGAGGAGGTCCATATGGAGTAGGAGGTTGAGGAGGCGGTGGATGTGACGGTGTAGGTGGAAGCGACGGTGGAGGAGGAGGTAGCCAACACTGGTTTTTGTTTTTTATTTTATTTTATTTAAAAAAATAATAATTGGGTAGACTCCAAAACATTTGGAAATATAAAAAATCAAACAAAGAGAAAGTGCACTGGAGTACAACAATGGCTGGGTGAGGCTGGCATACATGTCTATTCTGCACAAGGTACGGACAAGTCCTGTGGGATCCCTGCCTGGTTCATTTTAATGAACGTGAGCTTGTCCACATTGGCTGTGGAAAGGCGGCTGCGCTTGTCTATGATAACCCCCTCCTGCCGTGCTAAACAAATGTTCAGACAATACACTGGCTGCAGGGCAGGCCAGCACCTCCAAGGCAAAAAGGGCAAGCTCAGGCCATGTGCCCAATTTGGAGACCCAGAAGTTGAAGGGGGCAGACCCATCAGTCATTAGTTGTAGGCGTGTGCACACATACTGCTCCACCATGTCGCACGTCTCCGTGACGTCCACGATCCAATTAGATATTTTCTCTATCAGCTTTTGATGTTCTTTTATGCGCCTACCATGGTGATCACGGGTAACGGGGAACCAGGGCTCCATGACTGAGAGGGAGCCTGAGAAAAGGATACCACATCCAAGGGAGGTCAATGGCTGAAATATGATTATGTGGAGATGTGGGACAAGTTATTAAATTAAATTCAGCACTTGCGCCAGGTAAGGGATGTGAGTCAAACCGGCAAGGCCCAGAGCTGCTACAAGATTTTGCCCATTATCGCACACCACCAGGCCAGGCTTGAGGCTCACTGGCACCAACCACTCATCAGTCTGTTGTTCCATGCACGTCCACAGCTCCTGCGCGGTGTGGGGTTTGTCCTCCAAACAGATACGTTTCAAAACTGCCTGCTGTCATTTACCCCTGGCTGTGCTGAAGTTGGTGGTGAAGGTGTTAAGCTGACTGGATGAGGAGGCGGTAGAGGATGAGGAAGCGGAGTAGGAGGAGTAAGCAACAGGAGGCAAAGAGAAACACCCTGCAATCCTCGGTGGTGGAAGGACATGCGCCAAACTGCTGTACGCCTCAGGCCCAGCCGCCACTGCATTTACCTAGTGTGCTGTTAGGTGCTTACTGGTCCACGTATCTGTAGTTAGGTGGACCTTGCCACAGATGGCGTTGCGCAGTGCACACCTGATTTTGTCCCCCACTTGGTTGTGCAGGGAAGGGATGGCTCGCCTGGAAAAGTAGTGGGCACAACGTACTGTGGGACAGCCACCGCCATCAGATTCTTAACTGTCCGTGTCCACCAGACGGAATGACAGCATTTCGAAGGCCAAGAATTTGAAAATGCTAGCATTCAGGGCCAGGGATCACGGGTGGGTAGGGGGGTACTTCCTCTGTCACTCCAGTGTTTGGGAGATAGACAGCTGAACGCTTCCATGGGACATTGTGGAGATGCTTGGTGACCGAGGTGGTGGCTTTGCTGGCACATCCTCTGTTTGCGGGGTGGCAAGTGCCACTGTCACTCCAGAGGGGGATAAAGAGGCCGAGACTGCAGCATAAGAGGAAGCAGGAGAAGCCAGAGACCTTTCTTGGTTTTTGAGGTGTCTACTCCACTGCAGCTCGTGCTTTGCACTTAGATGCCTGGTCATGCAGGTTGTGCTCAGGTTTAGAATGTTTATGCCTTGCCTCAGGCTCTGATTGCACAGCGTGCAAACCACTTGTGTCTTGTCGTCAGCACATTGTCTGAAGAACTGCCACGCCAGGGAACTCCTTGGAGCTGGCTTTGGTGTGCTCGGTTTCTTGGTGTTGTTGGCAGTAGCAGGTGTACTGTCTAGGGGACGGCCGCTCCGCTTTTGCACTCTGCTCCATCTTTTGCTGTGCTGGTGGCTCTGTGTGACCACCGCCTCTTCCTCCGAACTACACACTCACTCGCATGACTTTGATTCCATGTGGGGTTGAGGACCTCATCGTCCTCCACATCATCTTCACCCCTGCCCTCCTTGTTGGTCTGCACACTGCAGAAAGCCACAGCAGTTGGCACCTGTGTTTCGTCATCATCTGAGATCTGCTGCGGTGGTCCTCCCATGTACTCATCCTGAAACATAAGTGGTTGGGCATCGGTGCACTCAATCTCTTCCACTTCTGGGGCAAGGCTAGGTGGATGGCCCACAGAAACCCTGCTAACAGAGTCATCAAAAAGCAGAAGAGACTGCTGCATGACTTGGGCCTCAGACTGCTTGGCTGATTTGCAATGGGGTGAGGTGAAAGACTAATGGACAACGGCTGCAGGTGCCAACTCTGATCTTTCAGTAGGAGACTGGGTGGAGACAATGTGAAGGAACTGGAGGCACTGTCAGCAACCCAATCTACTATTGCCTGTACTTGTTCTGGCCTCACCATTCGTAGAGCCGCATTCGGTCCTACCAAATAACACTGAAGGTTCTGTCGCCTACTCGCACCTGAGGAAGGTGTTTCACTTGTGTGTGTAGCTGGCACAGATTGACCACGTCCTCTCCCTGCAACAGGAGCTCCACCAACACCAGCAGCACCACGACCAGGGCCACTCCTTTGTTTGACGCTCTCCTTTGCGTTCACCCACCAAACTAACAGATGGTTTATGTCAGGCGACAATGTAACCGCCAATAGTCAACAATTAAGTTCACTGACAGTAAGGCTGTGCCGGTGTCATAAAGAGAAAAAATTCACACAATAGTGTGACAGGCGAATTGCAAACAATTACTTCACGGTCACAAAAAATGTGAATTTGTCAACCAACAATGTAACAGCAGTATTTAACGGTTTTATTGGACTGTCAGAAATGCAATGTAGGCCGCAAATGTACTATCTAGCACAATAAGGCTACATGCACACGACCGTATGTGTTTCGCGGTCCGCAAATTGCGGATCCGCAAAAAAAACAGATGACGTTCTGTATGGTATCCGTTTTTTTTTTTTTTTGCAGATCCGTTTTTTCCTATCCTTGTCCGCAAACTAGAAAAAAATAGGACATGCATATTTTTTTTGCGGAGCAACGGAACGGACATACTGATGCGGACAGCACACGGTGTGCTGTCTGCGTTTTTTGCGGACCCATTGAAATGAATGGGTCCGCATCCTATCCGCAAAAAAAACGGATCGGACACGGAAACAAAATACGGTCGTGTGCATGAGGCCTAAGGGTGTTTTTTTTCAACCAGCAATGTAACATCAGTATTTACTGGTTTTATTGGACTGCCAGAGATGCATCGCAGGCCAAAATATTTACTTTCTAGCACAAAAAAATGGGAATTTTTCAACCGACAATGTAAGCCTACTTTCACACCTGCGTTAGGTGCGGATCCGTCTGGTATCTGCACAGATGGATCCGCACCTATAATGCAAACGCTTGTATCCGTTTAGAACGGATCCGTTTGCATTACCATGAACAAATTTTTTTATTTTTTTTGTTCATGATAATGCAAACGGATCTGTTTTGACTAAAATTGAAAGTCAATGGGAGGCGTATCCGTTTTCAATTGCACCATATTGTGTCCCCATTGACTTACATTGTAAGTCAGGACGGATCCGTTTGGCTCTGCATTGTCAGGCGGACATCAAAACGCTGCAAGCAGCGTTTTGGTGTCCACCACCAGAGCGGAATGGAGGCTGAACGGAGGCAAACTGATGCATTCTGAACGGATCCTTATCCATTCAGAATGCATTAGGGCTAAACTGATCCATTTTGGGCCGATTGTGAGAGCCCTGAAACGGATCTCACAAGCGGACCCAGAAACGCCAGTGTGAAAGTAGCCTTACAGCAGTATTTACCTGTTTTATTTGACGGTCAGATATGCAGTGCCGGTGTCATAAAGAGAAAAAATCGTTTTAGGTCACACAAATATGTGACAGACTAATGTAATTGAATTATTTTCACTGGCAGGTGTGCACTGCAGGCCGCAGGGGAACTTGACCGCCAAAAAAAGGGAATTTGTCTCCCTGGATTCTAACAGATTTAATGAATAGATTTTCCCTGTCAGATATTCAGCACAGGGGTACTTCACAGAATTTTTTTTTAATATGTCCCCCCGAGGCCCTGAAGTTACAGACGGATTACCTATATTATTTTCCCTTCCACTGGCACATATGCAGTGCAGGTGTCCTTAAAAAAAGCCTAGATGTAGCCCACTGAGCTACCAGAACAGGATTAAAGTAATTCGGGTTCGCTCAACACTTGTCAGGAGGATAACCGGAGTGAGGAAGTGGAAGAGGAGGTGGTGGACGATGAAGTCACTGACCCAACCTATGAAGGTGGCAAGCCAAGCGAGGACAGCAGTACAGAGGGGGAGGGATCTGCAGCACCGCAGCAGGCTGGAAGAGGCAGTGAGGTGGCAAAAAGGAAAGGCGGCCACACCAAACAGGCCAGCAACTGTTCCCTGGAGCACTCCCTTGCGGCAATCTCCCTTGCCAGGGGGTAGGTGTTCCGCAGTCTGCTTTTTTGAGGAAAGTGCGGACGATAAAAGAATTGTCATTTGCAACCTGTGCCGTATCAAAATGAGCAGGGGCATGAACACTAGCAACCTCACCACCACCAGCATGATCTGCCACATGGCAACAAAGCACCCTAATAGGTGGGCTGAATACTTGGGTCCACAATCAGTGTCTGCGGGTCCCACCACTACCTCCTCTTCCCCTGTGTTACGTGCTGGCCAATCTTCTGTCCAAGACGCAGGCCTAGATGCCTCCCGCCATGCACCAGGACCTTCACAAGCACCATCAGCTAGCACATCCACTTCCGTGTCCCAGTGCAGCGTACAGATGTCTATACCCCAGGCCTTTTAACAAAAGCGCAAATACCCAGCCACCCACCCATAGGCCATAGCATTAAATGCGCACCTTTCCAAATTGCTGGCCCTGGAAATGTTGCCATTTTGGCTTGTGGACAAAGAGGCTTTCCAAAGCCTGATGGCGGTAGCCGTTTCCCGTTACTCTGTCTCCAGCCGACAATATTTTTCACGGTGTGCAGTCCCAGCCTTACACCAGCATGTGTCCTGTAAGATCCCCTGTGCCCTGACCAACGCAGTTATTGGGAAGGTCCACTTAATGACTGACACATGGACAAGTGCTTTTGGCCAGGGATGCTACATTTCCCTGACGGCACACTGGCTGAACGCTGTGGAGGCCGGGAGAAAGTCGTACCCTGGGATGGCACAGGTGCTACCGACGCCAAGGATTGTGGGCAATACTACTTTAGTGGCTGCAACCCCCCTTCTCCTCCTCCACTTCCACCTCTGAATTATCATCTTGCAGCACGTCAGACATCAGTTAGTCGCTGGAAGCAGTGTAGCACTGCAGTGGGGAAGCGGAATCAGTCCGTGCTTAAACTGATCTGCTTAGGTGACAAACAGCACAACGCCGCAGAGCTGTGGCAGGGGATAAGGGACCAAACTGAGCTGTGGCTCTCGCCACTCAACCTAGAACCAGGCATGGTTGTGTCTGATAATGACCGTAACTTGGTAGTGGCTTTGGAGCTTGGCAAGCTCACACACATACCATGCCTAGTCCACGTGTTCAACCTAGTTGTTCAGCAGTTTCTAAAAACCGACCCCAATTTGCCTGAGCTACTGGTGAAGGTGTTTCGCACGCGTGGCCATTTCCACAAGTCATCGACAGCTTCCACCGGTCTGGCAACTCTGCAGCAGCGATTGAAAATGCCAGCTCACCGACTGTTTTGCGAGGTGAGCACGCGCTGGAACTCGACGTTCCACATGTTCGCCAGGCTTTGTGAGCAGAAGAGGGCAGTAGTTGAATACCAGCTGCAACATGGTCATCGCCAATCCAGTCAGCTTCTGCTCTTCACAGGCAACAAGTGGGCATTGATGTCTAACCTTTGTGAGGTTTTACGCAACTTTGAGGAATCAACACAGATGGTGAGCAGCGATAGCGCTATTATCAGCGTATCCTCCCACTTCTGTGTCTACTTAAACGCTCGCTGCCCACAATTAAGGCGGACGCTTTGCATGTGGAAGAGGTGGAAATGGGGGAAGACAGTACACAGGGTGATAGCCAGACCACTCTCAGTTCATCTTCCCAGCGAGGTTTGGATGATGAGGAGGAAGAGGAGGAGCAGGAGATGGTTGCCTCCGCTACAGAGGGTAGTAACCATGGAAGTTTTACTCCATCTGTTCAGCGTGGATCGGTAGAAGAGACAGAAGAGGATGAGGAGATTGAGAGTCATCCTCCTGATGAGGGCAGCGAAGTCTTGTCTGTTGGGACTCTGGCACACATGGCTGACTTTATGTTAGGCTGTCTTTCCCGTGACCCTCACGTTGTACGCATTTTGGCCAACACCGATTACTGGTTGTTCGCCCTTCTCGACCCCCGTTACAAATATAACTTCTCATCTCTCATTCCTGTGGCTGAGAGGACTAGCAAAATGGGGCAATACCAGAAGGTCCTTGTGGAAAAATTTCTCCCAAAATTTCCAGCTGACGTAGTTCCTTGGCCAACCGAGTAGGGGATACGAGGGGAACACACAGCAGTTCCAACAGAGGCAGGGCAACACTCTCCAACACCTGGGACAGTTTTTTGACACCCCGCCAGCACCCTCCACCTGATGTGCGGCCTAGTGTTACAAGGAGGGAATATTTTTGGAAGATGGTGAAGGAGTACGTAGCAGACTGTGTCAGCGTCCTCAATGATCCCTCTGTGCCTTACAACTATTGGGTGTCCAAGCTGGACACGTGGCACGAACTGGCACTCTACGTCTTTGAGGAGCTGGCCTGCCCCGCCGCCAGAGTTTTGTCAGAGCATGTATTTAGTGCTGTTGGGGGCATAATAACTGATAAACGCATCCACCTGTCAACTGAAAATGCTGACCGGTTGACTCTTAGAAAAATAAGCAAGGCCTGGATTGCCCCTGACTTCTCTAGTCCACCAGAGGAAAGCGGCAGAACATAAAGGCACTCTAAATGTTTTAAATACACTGTATTCCCATGCACCCCTTCCACCACTAAAAAGGGTAAATGGTTTAATTTCCCTTTTCTCGTCCTCCGCCATCATATCAACATGCTTTATTAGGCTGCCCTCGTTTTAGAAGGTCAGCTCAGGAGCAGGCCCTCACCCATAATATTTTAAAGGGTCACCATCAGGCCCTCGCCCATAATGTTTTTAAGGTTCACCAGAAGGTTCTCAACCATAATGTTTTTGAGGGTCACCAGCAGGCCCTTGTTCATAATGTTTTTGAGGGTCACCAGCAAGCCCTCGCCCCTAAAGTTTTAGATGGTCACATCAGCAGCAGGCACTCTCCCCTAATGTTTAAATGGTCAGCTCACCAGAAGACCCCTGCTCCAATAGTTTTTCAGGGTCACCAGCAGGCCATCAATCATAATTTTTTAAGGATATGTGAGATGCCCTCCTTTTAAATGGTGTATTGTAGTGCCGGTTCCTTGTAATTTTTGGCAGCCCTTTCACTTAGTGCATAGACTTTGAGTGTAGGAGTCCCACTACCTGAACAATTGTACCACAATGTGAATGATGCTCTCCTTTATGTGATATACAGGTTTTATCGGACTGCCTCTTCCTTGTAATTTTTGGCAGCACTTGCACTTTATGTACAAGTAAATATATAGGAAAGAATGTTTCCTAACAATTTGTCCGCTAAAATCGATTTTATCTATGGTTTTGTGCGTATTATTGTCAGTCTGTAAAAGTGGCATACTACTCGGACAACATCGTTTCCAGCAGAGACCTGGGAGTCCAAGATGCATCCAGACATCCTCCCCATGCTGTTCCTGAACCATTTCTGTGGTGTTTCCATCAATTTCTGACCTTTTCCTGTGAACCAGACACCCTCCCCTCTTCAGAGCAGGGTGCCTTGTTTAATGCTCTGGTTCTCCCATTGACTTCCATTGTGCTCGGGTGCTCTGTAGTGCACCCGAGCATCCCAAAGTGTTCTACTCGAGCACCCGAGCACTTTGGTGCTTGATCAACACTACTAAGTTTAGAAGCAAATCTTGAAATTTTTCAGAAAATTTCCAAAACCCACTTTTTAAGGACCAGTTCAGGTCTGAAGTCACTTTGTGAGGCTTACATAATAGAAACCACCCAAAAATGACCCCATTTTAGAAACTACACCCCTGAAGGTATTCAAAACCGATTTTACAAATTTTGTTAACCCTTTAGGTGTTTCACAAGAATTAATGGAAAATGGAGATAAAATTTCAGAATTTCACTTTTTTGGCAGATTTTCCATTTTTATAATTTTTTTAACAAAGCAAGGGTCAACAGCCAAACATTACTCAATATTTATTTACCTGATTGTGTCGTTTACAGTTACACCCCATATGCTGTCGTAAACTTCTGTACGGGCACCCGGCAGGGCGCAGAAGGAAAGGAACGCCATATGGCAGATTTCACTGGGATAATTTTAAGAAGCCATGTCATATTCGAAGACACCCTAATGCACCCCTAGAGTAGAAACTCCAAAAAATGACCCCATTTTAGAAACTACACCCCTTAAGGTATTTAAAACTGATTTTACAAACTTTTTATTAAACCTTTAGGTGTTCCACAAGAATTAATGGAAAATGGAGATGACATTTCAGAATTTCACTTTTTTGGCAGATTTTCCATTGTAATCATTTTTTTTTTATGCTAACAAAGCAAGAGTTAACAGCCAAACAAAACTTAATATATGTAAACTAGAATAATGGGCGAGCACACTGCATTTGTATCATCCAATACATAAAATTTAATTAAATCCAATAGATGAACACGTGATGCAAAATAAAATAGTCACACAATGAATTAAAATACAATAAAATATCTGAAAAACAATGGGCTTGGATTGATTACACTTCAATAGATACCGCGGATGAATAATTACACAGTATGGTGAAGTCCAATTGATAGTATGTAGACCAAGGTATCATATAAAAGTCCATTAATATGGTAAGATATCTTGCATTCTCCTATCCAGGAGATCTATGGTCACAAGTCTATTGCATGGATAATGCACCTGTAGTATGTGCTGATATTATGGCTCCAATATGAGGAGAGAGTATCCTCTTCCAGTCTCTGGCCGACTGCTTTAAGTGAACTCCTGTATAAGACCTTAGGTGCTGATTTATATGCACCAGTTAGCTGTATAATGTTGCAAAGTCCCGTAGTCACTGTGGGTATAGCAGCTAATAGATACAGTGCTTCTTACCTCCCTCGTGGTGGACGGGTTGTTTCCAGCGTGAGTCGGGCGACGCGGGGTACTGCCGGCGTCAAGCTTCGTTCAGCTGCAGCTGACTTACCCGATGTCTCACGAGATTTCCAAGCGGGATTTCGCCCAGGCACAGCAGGGAGGACACAGTAAGTCTCCGATATGTTCCTAGTTATTGAAGTCCTTCAATTCAATTTACAGCATGGCCATGCTTGTGGACGTGGAGGTGCTTTAATTACAGGTATGCGATCCGGCCCATACGCGTTTCGGGAACTCTCCTTCCCTTCATCAGTGGTGCCGCATCACCTGTGAGCCTCCACCTTTTATATCTTAGATAGCACCAAAATATGGATCACTGGATTTTTCCTGCTCCAATGCAAAACATGTGATTTTTGTGCATGCACTTGATAAACAACTCTTTGAATACTCATGTAGTTTTCCACATCATTATATATATATTTGTCTACATATAATCGATAGTATATGTTGCATATAAAAGTTATTCAATTGAAAACGCCAACTAGGAGTTATTGGATCTCTCCTTCCAAATAGTCTGCATGCGTTTTTTTATATGTACATGCGTTTTTTGAGCATGCGGTTTTGATGCGTTTTTTTTGCAACTCATGCGTTTTTTAGCTGCATTTGTTCCTACAATCAATGTGGAGAGAACTATATAAGCCAAATTAATACTATAGACTGGATATCAAAGTTATGCAATATTAAAGTAAAAGTGCATTTGAAGTGTACTATTAATAAATATTCATAAATATTCTATTTATACATAAACCTTCAAATTTCCAATTGTTAAAATATTAAGATGAGACTACATTTGATAAAAAATATAAAATATATGATATTATTAACGAATAGACTGATTCATATATTCTAACAGATATTAAAAGGATCCGTGGTCGGGACAGCCAACCGTGAGGTAGCCTTCCAATATGTTTCTTTGTAGACAAGGATCTTGTAGATGGTATATGGCTGGGGGCCCCCTATCCGAGTCCACGACGCAGTGCCGATAACCGGCCAAACTGCGGCGTGTGAGTCAGAATGGGGGCATCCAGCCTACAAGAACCCGAATAACTCCAGTTCTGCATTTAGACCCGCTGGTATCATTGATCCAAACTCGTATATCTGTCTTGATTCTAATTTTGACATCTGTTTGATATAATTTCCTCCTCGCCAGTGTCTATCTACCTTCTCCAGTGCCATAAAGATCAGTTGTGAAGGGTCTTTGTTATGTACGTCCCTATAGTGTTTTGACAGGCAATGTTTGTCGTAGCCCTTCCTTATATTGGCTACATGTTCTGCCAATCTAGTTTTCATTGGGCGTTTAGTTCTTCCTATATACTGTCTTTTGCATGGGCACTGGATCAAGTAGATTACACCGGCGGTATTGCATGTGAGACATTCTTTTATTTCCCATTTGTGCGTATTTTGGGTGGAAGAAATAGTAGTTATTTTCTTGGGGGTGGGGTTTAATTTACAGGCCATACATTTGCCACACTTAAAGAAACCGGTAAGTTTCATCCAGGTCCCCATAATTGTGTTCTCTTTATTTATCAATTTAATTGGTTTAATAGATGGAGCTACCTTTAAGCCTAGATTCGGTGCTCTAGTAAATGTCAGGGATGGTGTGGTTGGCAAAAGATGGCCTATCACCCTATCTCCCAGGATATGATGCCAGTGTGTTTTAATTATTTTTTGTATTTTTTTATGATTATTATTGAAAGGGAGAACAATTCTAGTATTTATTACTGTGTTTACTGGCTCTATCCCAGTCTTTAGTTCTTTATTAATAAAGAATGTACGTCTATTTAGGTTCCTTGTCTTCTCCAATGCTATATCTAGGATTTTCTCAGGGTACTGTTTATCCAAAAATTGACTCTTCATTTTTCCAGCCTCTATCTCAAAATCTTCATCGTGTGTACAGTTTCTCTTAATTCTGCGAAACTGGCCGAACGGAACATTAGTCAGCCAGCTAGGCAGATGACAACTGGAAAACTGTATAAAACTGTTTTTTGATGTAGACTTAGAGAATGTTTTGCATATATATTTCTTATCCACCTGTTTGATTTTTATATCTAAAAATTCTATTTCATCTTTAATATTCGCGGTGAATTTCAAATTTAGTTGGTTCTGATTGAGGCCTAACAGAAATGTTTCTAGTTCCTCCTTACTGCTTTTCCAAACAAAAATAATATCATCTATGAACTTTCGCCATAGGACCAGATCCGCCCCAAGTTTGGGCAAGATGAAATTGGTTTCCCATTCTGCCAAAAATAAATTAGCATAACTTGGGGCCAATCTGGTTCCCATGGCGGTCCCACACCTCTGTAGGTAATAATCACCCTCAAAATAAAAATAATTGTGGGTTAGGATGTAATTGATCCCCTCTGTAATGAAACCTATATGCGCATCGTCTAATGTCCCTTCTCTCTTCAGTTGTTCTTTTGTTGCTGAAATACCCTGTTGATGGTCAATCACTGTGTAGAGTGATTGTACATCAAGTGTACCCATAATCCACTCAGGTTCAGCTTCTAACTCTGCTAATATTTGTATAATGTGGGTGGTATCTTTGATGTAGGAGCTGGTTTTTTTAACAACTGGTTGTATTTGGATGTCTATATATTTTGATAGATTAGAGGATATTGAGTCTATACCCGAGACAATTGGTCTCCCTGGTGGTTTCACCAGGGTTTTGTGAATTTTGGGGAGACAGTAGAAGATGGGTAATCTTCCCTGTGTCCCCAAAATAAAATCGTATTCCTGATTGGAGATGATAGATGACTCCAAACCTTTCTTACATAGCGTCTTGAGTTCTAGGTCAAATTCTACCAGCGGGTCTTTTTTTAGCCTCATGTATGTTTCCACATCATTCAACTGTCGGAGGCATTCTTCATTATAATCAGCCGTATTCATTATAACTACCGCCCCCCCTTTATCAGCGGGGCGTATAGTAATAGCTTCATTTTTTTGGAGATGTTTTATAGCCTGGCTTTCCTGTCTGGTCAGGTTGTTCCGACTCACAGATCCTATTTTGATCTTGCGTATGTCAGCCTCAACATTTTTGCAAAAAGTAGACATCTCTGCACTGATTTCGTTCCTCGGAAATAGAGTAGACTTCTTTTTCAGTAAAGGTTTATCTGATTGGTCTCTATTATCCGTCCTTACTAGTGGATTTTTAAAAAAATGTTTTTTTAGACATAAGTTTCTTATATACTTTTGGATCCCTATATAGACAGAGAATTTGTCCAATTTCTCAGTAGGTGCAAATTTCAGACCTTTCTCTAATAAACAGATTTGTGAGTGAGTAGGATTGATTGAGCTCAAATTAATTATCATTGAATCTTTTTGTGTTATTAGTGGTGTCTCCTTTGCTGTCTTGTTCTTCCTGTGACTTCTTCGTGTCTTTTTGGACCTTCTATGTGCTCGTGTTGATAGTGTTGGCGGGGCCTGTGTTTCCTTAGGGGATAAGTGTCCTGTTCCCTCTCTTTAACAGGATGGTGAGGGTAATTTTCTAATATTTGTGTCGGATACTGGTGTTTGTGCCTCAAGTTGTATTGGTGTGTAGGTGATTCTCGATTGTAAGTGGGGGGCGTGCGTTCTTTGTGTCTGGTTCTGGTCCTGTGATGTGCTGGAGTGTGATCTAAAAAATGCTGATTAGATAATTGGTCATATCGGTTATTCACTGGAACATTATAGTGACTTTGTAGGACCTCCTCTCCCATTTCTCTAATTGGGGGGGGATTTTCTCTGGGTTTATTCGAATTTCCTTGGGCCTCTTCTATCTGAGGATTTTTTTGTGAGTTTGTGTATTTTCTCCCTTTCCTATTTATTATATCATTTTCAATTCGATCTAGACCCTTACACAGTCTCTCCTGCCAGTTTTCAAATTCTTCATTCTTAGGGAATTTGTCTACTAATTCTTTCAATTTAAGTATCTTACTATTTAAAACTTCCAACATTTCTAAACGTCTTTTAATGATTAATTTAGTCAGTGACACTGAGTGCGCAAATAATAGCGCATTCCACTCTTCCTCAAACTTGTCACTGAGTAGATCATATGCTGGAGTTTTTTGTAATAGAAGACCCTTCGGTATTCTATTACTATCCACATATTGTTGTAAGGACCTAATCTCCCAATATTGCTTTAGCTGTTTTTGTAACAGACTTTCTAATTCACGAAAATTTTCAGTCATGTCTCTATTTGCTGGTGTTGCATTATTAATATCATTAAAATCATAAGTTTCCGCTCTGATTTTTTTAGTTTCTAGATGATGCCAAATGTCCATATTGCCGTCAAGAGGAGCTCACACAAATGGGTGATAACAATAGAATATACAAGCAGTGGGATGGTGGCTCACTCAAGGCGGAAATGTGGAACAGGTGCTGCTAGCCCAAATGTGAGGGACACCCATCCTCAGAAGGTAATATGGGTAAACTAGAATAATGGGCGAGCACACTGCATTTGTATCATCCAAAACATAAAATTTAATTAAATCCAATAGATGAACACGTGATGCAAAATAAAATAGTCACACAATGAATTAAAATACAATAAAATATCTGAAAAACAATGGGCTTGGATTGATTACACTTCAATAGATACCGCGGATGAATAATTACACAGTATGGTGAAGTCCAATTGATAGTATGTAGACCAAGGTATCATATAAAAGTCCATTAATATGGTAAGATATCTTGCATTCTCCTATCCAGGAGATCTATGGTCACAAGTCTATTGCATGGATAATGCACCTGTAGTATGTGCTGATATTATGGCTCCAATATGAGGAGAGAGTATCCTCTTCCAGTCTCTGTCTATATAGGGATCCAAAAGTATATAAGAAACTTATGTCTAAAAAAACATTTTTTTAAAAATCCACTAGTAAGGACGGATAATAGAGACCAATCAGATAAACCTTTACTGAAAAAGAAGTCTACTCTATTTCCGAGGAACGAAATCAGTGCAGAGATGTCTACTTTTTGCAAAAATGTTGAGGCTGACATACGCAAGATCAAAATAGGATCTGTGAGTCGGAACAACCTGACCAGACAGGAAAGCCAGGCTATAAAACATCTCCAAAAAAATGAAGCTATTACTATACGCCCCGCTGATAAAAGGGGGGGCGGTAGTTATAATGATTACGGCTGATTATAATGAAGAATGCCTCCGACAGTTGAATGATGTGGAAACATACATGAGGCTAAAAAAAGACCCGCTGGTAGAATTTGACCTAGAACTCAAGACGCTATGTAAGAAAGGTTTGGAGTCATCTATCATCTCCAATCAGGAATACGATTTTATTTTGGGGACACAGGGAAGATTACCCATCTTCTACTGTCTCCCCAAAATTCACAAAACCCTGGTGAAACCACCAGGGAGACCAATTGTCTCGGGCATAGACTCAATATCCTCTAATCTATCAAAATATATAGACATCCAAATACAACCAGTTGTTAAAAAAACCAGCTCCTACATCAAAGATACCACCCACATTATACAAATATTAGAAGAGTTAGAAGCTGAACCTGAGTGGATTATGGGTACACTTGATGTACAATCACTCTACACAGTGATTGACCATCAACAGGGTATTTCAGCAACAAAAGAACAACTGAAGAGAGAAGGGACATTAGACGATGCGCATTTAGGTTTCATTACAGAGGGGATCAATTACATCCTAACCCACAATTATTTTTATTTTGAGGGTGATTATTACCTACAGAGGTGTGGGACCGCCATGGGAACCAGATTGGCCCCAAGTTATGCTAATTTATTTTTGGCAGAATGGGAAACCAATTTCATCTTGCCCAAACTTGGGGCGGATCTGGTCCTATGGCGAAGGTTCATAGATGATATTATTTTTGTTTGGAAAAGCAGTAAGGAGGAACTAGAAACATTTCTGTTAGGCCTCAATCAGAACCAACTAAATTTGAAATTCACCGCGGATATTAAAGATGAAATAGAATTTTTAGATATAAAAATCAAGTTCAAGTCTACATCAAAAAACAGTTTTATACAGTTTTCCAGTTGTCATCTGCCTAGCTGGCTGACTAATGTTCCGTTCGGCCAGTTTCGCAGAATTAAGAGAAACTGTACACACGATGAAGATTTTGAGATAGAGGCTGGAAAAATGAAGAGTCAATTTTTGGATAAACAGTACCCTGAGAAAATCCTAGATATAGCATTGGAGAAGACAAGGAACCTAAATAGACGTACATTCTTTATTAATAAAGAACTAAAGACTGGGATAGAGCCAGTAAACACAGTAATAAATACTAGAATTGTTCTCCCTTTCAATAATAATCATAAAAAAATACAAAAAATTATTAAAACACACTGGCATCATATCCTGGGAGATAGGGTGATAGGCCATCTTTTGCCAACCACACCATCCCTGACATTTACTAGAGCACCGAATCTAGGCTTAAAGGTAGCTCCATCTATTAAACCAATTAAATTGATAAATAAAGAGAACACAATTATGGGGACCTGGATGAAACTTACCGGTTTCTTTAAGTGTGGCAAATGTATGGCCTGTAAATTAAACCCCACCCCCAAGAAAATAACTACTATTTCTTCCACCCAAAATACGCACAAATGGGAAATAAAAGAATGTCTCACATGCAATACCGCCGGTGTAATCTACTTGATCCAGTGCCCATGCAAAAGACAGTATATAGGAAGAACTAAACGCCCAATGAAAACTAGATTGGCAGAACATGTAGCCAATATAAGGAAGGGCTACGACAAACATTGCCTGTCAAAACACTATAGGGACGTACATAACAAAGACCCTTCACAACTGATCTTTATGGCACTGGAGAAGGTAGATAGACACTGGCGAGGAGGAAATTATATCAAACAGATGTCAAAATTAGAATCAAGACAGATATACGAGTTTGGATCAATGATACCAGCGGGTCTAAATGCAGAACTGGAGTTATTCGGGTTCTTGTAGGCTGGATGCCCCCATTCTGACTCACACGCCGCAGTTTGGCCGGTTATCGGCACTGCGTCGTGGACTCGGATAGGGGGCCCCCAGCCATATACCATCTACAAGATCCTTGTCTACAAAGAAACATATTGGAAGGCTACCTCACGGTTGGCTGTCCCGACCACGGATCCTTTTAATATCTGTTAGAATATATGAATCAGTCTATTCGTTAATAATATCATATATTTTATATTTTTTATCAAATGTAGTCTCATCTTAATATTTTAACAATTGGAAATTTGAAGGTTTATGTATAAATAGAATATTTATGAATATTTATTAATAGTACACTTCAAATGCACTTTTACTTCAATATTGCATAACTTTGATATCTAGTCTATAGTATTAATTTGGCTTATATAGTTCTCTCCACATTGATTGTAGGAACAAATGCAGCTAAAAAACGCATGAGTTGCAAAAAAACGCATCAAAACCGCATGCTCAAAAAACGCATGTACATATAAAAAAACGCATGCAGACTATTTGGAAGGAGAGACCCAATAACTCCTAGTTGGCGTTTTCAATTGAATAACTTTTATATGCAACATATACTATCGATTATATGTAGACAAATATATATATAATGATGTGGAAAACTACATGAGTATTCAAAGAGTTGTTTATCAAGTGCATGCACAAAAATCACATGTTTTGCATTGGAGCAGGAAAAATCCAGTGATCCATATTTTGGTGCTATCTAAGATATAAAAGGTGGAGGCTCACAGGTGATGCGGCACCACTGATGAAGGGAAGGAGAGTTCCCGAAACGCGTATGGGCCGGATCGCATACCTGTAATTAAAGCACCTCCACGTCCACAAGCATGGCCATGCTGTAAATTGAATTGAAGGACTTCAATAACTAGGAACATATCGGAGACTTACTGTGTCCTCCCTGCTGTGCCTGGGCGAAATCCCGCTTGGAAATCTCGTGAGACATCGGGTAAGTCAGCTGCAGCTGAACGAAGCTTGACGCCGGCAGTACCCCGCGTCGCCCGACTCACGCTGGAAACAACCCGTCCACCACGAGGGAGGTAAGAAGCACTGTATCTATTAGCTGCTATACCCACAGTGACTACGGGACTTTGCAACATTATACAGCTAACTGGTGCATATAAATCAGCACCTAAGGTCTTATACAGGAGTTCACTTAAAGCAGTCGGCCAGAGACTGGAAGAGGATACTCTCTCCTCATATTGGAGCCATAATATCAGCACATACTACAGGTGCACTATCCATGCAATAGACTTGTGACCATAGATCTCCTGGATAGGAGAATGCAAGATATCTTACCATATTAATGGACTTTTATATGATACCTTGGTCTACATACTATCAATTGGACTTCACCATACTGTGTAATTATTCATCCGCGGTATCTATTGAAGTGTAATCAATCCAAGCCCATTGTTTTTCAGATATTTTATTGTATTTTAATTCATTGTGTGACTATTTTATTTTGCATCACGTGTTCATCTATTGGATTTAATTAAATTTTATGTATTGGATGATACAAATGCAGTGTGCTCGCCCATTATTCTAGTTTACCCATATTACCTTCTGAGGGTGGGTGTCCCTCACATTTGGGCTAGCAGCACCTGTTCCACATTTCCGCCTTGAGTGAGCCACCATCCCACTGCTTGAAAACTTAATATATATTGCCCTGATTCTGTAGTTTACAGAAACACCCCATATGTGGTTGTAAACTGATGTACGGGCACATGACAGGGTGCAGAAGGAAAGGAATGTCATATGTTTTTTGGGATAATTTTAAGCTGCCATGTCACATTTGAAAACTCCCTGATGCACCGCTAGGGTAGAAACTCCCAAAAAATTACCCGATTTTGGAAACTACGGGATAAGGTGGCAGTTTTGTTGGTACTATTTTGGTACTATTTTAGGATAGATATGATTTTTGGCTGCTCTATATTACACTTTTTGTGATGCAAGGTAATAAAAAAATAGCTGTTTTGGAACCGAGTTTATTTTTTGTTATATACACTGTTCATCTGACAGATTAGATTATTTATATTTTTTATACAGCAGGTTTTTATGGACACAACGATACCTAATATGTATACTATTTTTATTTATGTAAGTTTTACACAATGATATAATTTTTGAAACAAAAAAAATCATGTTTTAGTGTCTCCATAGTCTGAGAGCAATAGTTTTTATTTTATTTTTTTGGGGCGATTGTCTTAGGTAGGGTCTCATTTTTTGCAGAATGAAATGACTGTTTGATTGGTATGATTTTGGGGTGCCAATGACTTTTTGATCGCTTGGTATTATAATTTTTGTGATGGAAGGTGACAAAAAATGGCTTTTTTTGCACCGTTTTTTTTTTTTTTTTACGGTGTTCATCTGAGGGGTTAGTTCATGTGATATTTTTATACAGCAGGTTCTTACGGATGCGGCAATACCTAATATGCATACTTTTTTTCATTTAAGTTTTTCACAATAACAGAATTTTTGAACTATATTTGGGTGCATATATTTGGGTGCATATGACTTTTTGATTGCTTGCTATTACACTTTTTGTGATGTAAGGTGACAAAAATGGCTTTTTTATCTTTATTATCTTATCTTTTTTATCTTATTTTATCTTATTTTATGGTGTTCACCTGAGGGGTTAGGTCATGTGGTATTTTTATAGAGCAGGTTGTTACGGACGCGGCAATACCTAATATGTCTACTTTTATTTTATTTTTTACATTTAACACAATAAAAGCATTTTTGAGACAAAAAAAATCATGTTTTAGTGTGTTCATAGTCTGAGAGACATAGTTTTTTTTTATTTTTTGGGTGATTGTCTTAGGTAGGGGCTCATTTTCTGCCATATGAAGTGACGGTTAGATTGGTACTATATTGGGGGGCATACGCCTTTTCGGTCGCTTGGTGTTGCACTTTTAGTAAGAGTTTTTATTTTATTTTTTTGACGGTGTTCACCTAAGGGGTTAGATCATGTGATTTTTTTTATAGAGCCGGTTGATACGGACATGGCAATACCTATTTTTTACAATTTTCTTTACTTTATTTTGGGGAAAGGCTTTTTTTTTTTTTTTACTTGAAACTTTTATTTTTTGTAAAACTTTATTTTTTTACTTCTTTTTTCACTTTTTTTTTTGTCCCACTCTGGGACTTCAACTTTTGGGTGTCTGATCCCCTTTAGGCCTCATGCACACGACCGTGGTGTGTTTTGCGGTCTGCAAATCGCGGATTCGCAAAACACAGATGGCGTCCGTGCGCGTTGCGGAATTTTCAGAACGACGCGGACAGCCTTCAATAAAAATGCCTATTCTTGTCCGCAAAGCTCCAGGGGGCTAGATCTCACAGGCTGTCACGGAAGGCAGCCTGTGATGAAGGCAGCCATCATAAAATACAAAGTTTAAATAAACCAAGTCAGAGATGTGGAAGGGGAATGGTAAGCCATGTTCTGCCAGGTGCTTTATGCCAGAGGGGATCAACATGCCTAGAGCAGCTAATTGAATTATTGCTCTAGGTGTAGGAAGACAACCTGGTGTAATCTAGTAAAAAAAAAGTTTTGATTATATATGAGCTTACAAAGTACAGCAGAAGGAGTAAAGGGTAGAAATAAGAGGTGAACAAATTGTTAAGGCCTCATGCATACGGCAGCTGCCCGGCCGTGGCCGTATTTGCGGCCCGCAAACAGCGGGTCTGCAATATGCGGGAACCGGCCGTGTGCTTCTAGCATCACGGATGCGGACACATTCTCTTGAATGGGTCCGCAATCCAGAGCTGTGGTGCAGAGGCACGGAACTTTGCGGCGGTGCTCGTGGCGTCAGGTCTCGGCCTCAGAGACCCCCAAAATTACCAGTAGAGATGAAGAAGGTCACGGCACTCCAAAAGCTTCCTTAATCAGTGTTCTTTATTCCACCAAAAATACAGCAGCAACGTTTCAACAATCTAGTCTTTATCAAGCTACATACAAGTTTACAAGTGACTCACACTACATTTTATAAGGGTACAAATCCATACCAATTGCTTAGTGGGTGTGCTCCCAACATAAAACCCGCCCCTTCACAGGTACAGACAATCTTATAATCAATTCAACTTAAAAACCACAGTGTATAATCATGTAAGGCAGGGGTGCACAATCTGCGGCCCGGGGGCCACATGCGGCCCTCAATACCATTCTATGCGGCCCCCAACCACCTGGTAGCAAACATGTTTGTCTATGTCTTGTGGTTGCTCACATGAATCTTTAATGTATTGTCCCATTAGATGGGAGTCCTGGAAGTGTAACTAGACATTTATAATATATACTGTATGTTCAATATGCCTTAAATATAGTATTTCACCTGGTAATACCACTTTAAAGTTTATTTTCGGCCCTTGGAATTGGTTCAGGTTGACAATGTGGCCCCCAACCAGAAAAGGTTGTGCACCCCTGATGTAAGGCATACCAAATGTTCGTACGAGGGCTCCTGCTCTGTAACGTGTCCATGGTGTTCGGCGTCTTCTGCATACAACTGTGGCTGCACGAGTATCCAGACGGGATTCACATGCATCACATGGTCGACTAAGTGGTCATATGATCAGTGACGCTCCTATTGGTCACCTGACAGGTGACGCGCCTAAGCGTCTAATCGTTGTCATGGTAACCACAGGTCCTACAAAGATAGTATGTTGTCCCGTGTGGTATTCTTTGTTAAATGTTATTTCAGATGCGTACAGCTAAATATATAGGCGCCGATCACCACGGACATAATGACAGACCGGTGATATCAATTAATGAAAATATAGTTTTATTTAACAACGACGTAGGAACCAATCTCTGCAGGACGTCTAAAGAGACTCAAACACATCAAAACTACGGTTCAGTACCTCACTGGGTATACGTATAGCGGCAATGTGTAACCCCACACATGAATTCAAAGGGGACCCTTTTATAGAAACTCGGGGCTGATCAAAGAAATGCGACCCTACCAGCATTCAGTTTTCAAGGGAATAAGTTCAAAAATGGCATATAGAGTGGGATCCCGTGTGTTACACGGTGTAGAGTAACCAAACCCATACTCCCCATAAGTATATACCCAGGGGATGTATCGGTATGGTATTCCCAAGAAATGATAAAGAATACAATTGGACAGGGGATACTAGGGCCACAACCATCGCCCCCCTCTGTCAAAGAGAGACCACAGATGTCGGCCCTTGCCTGGTCTGGGTCCCACGACCAAGTGGAAACCCCCTACCACGCTTATCCCCATTGTCTCCTGTAAATATAAATTTATTTTATCATACTTTGTATGAACATCCCCTCCATGCCACTGAACCTCAATGTAATCTGCATGTATAGTTCAGCTCCCCAGGTAAATGATTAGGGATTAACAAATCCACCCATCATATATGTAGTCCACATCCGCCACGCATATCCAGTCAATGGAATCCAAACCTGACACACAATTTGTGCGATAATATAATTAACCTGCTGGATGGTTCCCAGGTCGCTGCTTCCAAAACTTCTTGGTCCATCCTTTGCCCAAATTTCACATGGCAGCCTTACCTGTTAGTGATAAACAAAAAAAGAAGAATAAAATGTATTAATAATCTCGATACAATATCGGGTACTTCCACTTAATACATATAAAAACCCTTATTTTCACATCCCATATAGCGACTCAAAAGAGGGAGCCCACCTTGAACTCCCGATTGAGCCCCTTTGGCTCAATGGTGTCCAGTTCAAAGATCCATCTGAGTTCCAGTCGTTTTAATAGTCGTTCCCGATCACCACCTCTCTGTGGTGTGGGAACGCCATCGATGGCAGAGGCACGGAACCCCACTGAAGCACTATGGAGTGCTGTCGTGGTGTTTCTGTCCATGCCTCAACACTGCAAAAAAATAAAACATGTTCTATTTTTTTGCATGGCGGACAGATCACGGATCCGTCCCGGCCGCCGCACGGATGTTGCCCGTGCATTGGGAACCGCAAATTGCGGTCCCCAATGCACGGAATGGCTGCACATTGTGCCTTAAGAGGAATTGGTATTGGATTATCAGTTGAGTAGGAGGCATAATACACTGCTCAAAAAAATAAAGGGAACACTTAAACAACACAATGTAACTCCAAGTCAATCACATTTCTGTGAAATCAAACTGTCCACTTAGGAAGCAACACAGAGTGACAATCAATTTCACATGCTGTTGTGCAAATGGGATAGACAACAGGTGGAAATTATAGGCAATTAGCAAGACACCCCCAATAAAGGAGTGGTTCTGCAGGTGGTGACCACAGACCACTTCTCAGTTCCTATGCTTCCTGGCTGATGTTTTGGTCACTTTTGAATGCTGGCGGTGCTTTCACTCTAGTGGTAGCATGAGACGGAGTCTACAACCCACACAAGTGGCTCAGGTAGTGCAGCTTATCCAGGATGGCACATCAATGCGAGCTGTGGCAAGAAGGTTTGCTGTGTCTGTCAGCGTAGTGTCCAGAGCATGGAGGCGCTACCAGGAAACAGGCCAGTACATCAGGAGACGTGGAGGAGGCCGTAGGAGGGCAACAACCCAGCAGCAGGACCGCTATCTCCGCCTTTTTGCAAGGAGGAACAGGAGGAGCACTGCCAGAGCCCTGCAAAATGACCACCAGCAGGCCACAAATGTGCATGTGTCTGCTCAAACGGTCAGAAACAGACTCCATGAGGGTGATATGAGGGCCCAATGTCCACAGGTGGGGGTTGTGCTTACAGCCCAACACCGTGCAGGACGTTTGGCATTTGCCAGAGAACACCAAGATTGGCAAATTCGCCACTGGCGCCCTGTGCTCTTCACAGATGAAAGCAGGTTCACACTGAGCACATGTGACAGACGTGACAGAGTCTGGAGACGCCGTGGAGAACATTCTGCTGCCTACAACATCCTCCAGCATGACCGGTTTGCCATTGGGTCAGTAATGGTGTGGGGTGGCATTTATTTGGAGGGCCGCACAGCCCTCCATGTGCTCGCCAGAGGTAGCCTGACTGCCATTAGGTACCGAGATGAGATCCTCAGACCCCTTGTGAGACCATAGGCTGGTGCGGTTGGCCCTGGGTTCCTCCTAATGCAAGACAATGCTAGACCTCATGTGGCTGGAGTGTGTCAGCAGTTCCTGCAAGACGAAGGCATTGATGCTATGGACTGGCCGCCCATTCCCCAGACCTGAATCCAATTGAGCACATCTGGGACATCATGTCTCGCTCTATCCACCAACGTCACGCTGCACCACAGACTGTCCAAGACTTGGCAGATGCTTTTGTCCAGGTCTGGGAGGAGATCCCTCAGGAGACCGTCCGCTACCTCATCAGGAGCATGCACAGGCGTTGTAGGGAGGTCATACAGGCACGTGGAGGCCACACACACTACAGAGACTTGACTTGACTTGTTTTAAGGACATTACATTAAAGTTGGATCAGCCTGTAGTGTGTTTTTCCACTTTAGTTTTGAGTGTGACTCCAAATCCAGACCTCCATGGGTTGAAAAATTTGATTTCCATTTTAAATTTTTTGTGTGATTTTGTTGTCAGCACATTCAACTATGTAAAGAACAAAGTATTTCAGAAGAATATTTAATTAATTCAGATCTAGGATGTGTTATTTTTGTGTTCCCTTCATTTTTTTGAGCAGTGTATATTAAAATAGTAACATAGTTTATAAGGCTGAAAAAAAACTCTGTCTATCCAGTTCGGCCTGTTATTCTGCAAGTTGATCCAGAGGAAGGCAAAAAAAAAAACTCTAAGGTAGAAGCCAATTTTCATCACTTTAGGGGAAAACATTCCTTCCCGACTCCAATCAGGCAATCAGAATAACTCCCTGGATCAACAACCCATTTCTAGTAGCTATTGTGTCCGATTTGATGAATTTTAGGACACAAATTGAATCTACACAAATAAAATATGTTCTAATTGGCTTGAAAATTGGTACGTGACACTGTGATGTCTCCTAGAACTAAGATGTTTCATGAAAAAAAAAAAAGTTAATTTTTTATGAATTTAGTTTTTTCTTCTAGCAGCAAGTATTCCGTCAGACCAGCTCCTCCCTTGATACTGTTCTGTCACCAGTAGAGCCTAAGGTTAAGCTCCGTGACCGCTTCTCTGGTGACCATAAACATTTTCTGACATTTAGAGAAAGTTGCAAAATTTATTTTCTCCTAATGCTTTACTCCTCAGGTACTGAAGCACAGATAGTACTGTAGGTATAATCACATCTCTGCTTCAGGGGAACTCGCAAGAGTGGGTGTTCTCGCTACCTACCAATTCTCCTGAACTGTTTTCCATTGACTGTTTCTTTTCCACCCTTGGTCTCTTGTATGATGAGCTAGATAGGGCAGCCATTGCAGAAAGCCAACTTCTTTCCATACGTCAAGGCAGATGACCAGTGGAAGAGTATTGCTCTGAGTTCCTTAAGTGGTATACTGCCTCTGGCTGGAAGGATCTGGCCCTTAGATCACAGTTTAGACTGGGCCTTTCAGATACTCTGAAAGACCTTCTAGTTAGCCACCCTACCCCAGGGTCTCTAGACAAGGCTATGTCTTTAGCTACTCGACTCGATAGACGTCTTAGAGAACGTGAGAAAGATCTGCCCTTGTCCATCCTTCTACCATTACCTCTTACAAGTATCTGTGTCCAAAGCACTGGTTGATCAGAGTAACCCATGCAAGTGGGGGTCATGTCTCCTCAGAACATCACTTGAAACATGCCCTCTGCTTCTACTGCAGCAGAAGTCCAGAACATCACTTGAGATCCTGATCTACTAGGCCAAAACTTCAGCATCTGAGTGATTATCTGGGAGGTCACTCAGACAAACAGGTATTTCCTGAGAGAATTGGCAGGGTTTTACTGCTAGTTAATCTGTTTTTACTTAAGAAGTCAGTTTCTGGTAAAGCGTTTGTAGACTTTGGGGCAGCTATCTTTGTTAATTTCGATTTTGTGTCCGCTTTGGGATTCAAATTACCTAGACTACCTGAACCCATTACGGTCTCTGTGGTGGATACTACTCCTTTGACCGGAGGGTTTATTGAGTATAAGACTCCTAATTTGGTAATGACGGTCAGTTCTATTCATTCTGAATAGTGTTCCTTATATGTCATGAGAAATTTGTCTGCTGATGTCATCTTGGGATTACCCTTGTTGAAAGTGCATGATACTGTCTTTAGTTGGAGTACTGGGGAATTAGTTAAATGGTGTCCATTGTGCTCTAATCATTGAATATCCATTCAGCTCTCTGGTCTGGAACTATAGAAAGGTCCATTACCTGGATACCTTAAGAATTTTCAGGATGTGTTCTCCAAAAAGTTATCAGCGCATCGTGAATATGATTGTGCTATTTAAGGCTACTTTCAGACTGGCATTCGGTGCGGATCCATCTTGTATCTGCACAGATGGATCCGCACCGATAATGCAAACGCTTGTATACGTTCATAACGGATCCGTTTGCATTATTCATTCAAAAAAAAGTCTAAGTCAAAACGTATCCGTCTTGACTTACATTAAAAGTCAATGGGGGACGGATTCGTTTTCAATTACACCATGTTGTGTCAGTGAAAAACTGATCCGTCCCCATTGACTTACATTGTAAGTCAGGACAGATCTGTTTGGCTCTGCATCGTCAGTGACCGCCTAAAAAATGCAACAGAGACCAAACGACAAATTGATGCATTCTGAACGGATTCTTATCCATTGGGGCTGAACTGATCTGTTTTGGGCCGCTTGTGAGAGCCCTGAAACGGATCTCACAAGCGGACCCAGAAACGCCAGCGTGAAAGTAGCCTAACTTGTTTCTGGTGCCAAATATCCTAAAGGCAGAATTTATAATCTTACAGGACCTGAAAGGTAGGTCATGAAAGATTATATCCTAAATAATCTAAGAAAGGTACATATTCAGATGTCTGTATCTCCTATGGGAGCTGGATTCTTTTTTGTTGGGAAGAAAGACAATGGATTACACCATTGCATTGACTATAAGGAATTAAACAAAATCACCATCAGAAATCAGCACCCCCTTCCGCTTATTCACAACCTTTTAAATCAAATTGTTGGGGCCCAAAGGTTTTCTGAAATCGACTCCATAGGAGTCTAGCATTTAATTAGAATATGGGAAGGGGACAAATGGAAGACAGCATTCAATACCCCTGAAGGGCATTTAGAATACATTGTAATACCCTTTGTGCTGTGTAATAACCCAGCTGTTTTTTAAAACCTTATAAATTATATTTTTTGCAAATTCCTGGGTCGATTTGGGGTTGTCTATCTTGACAATATTTAATTGTTTTCTTCCAACTGGGCTTCTCATGTTATACATGTGACAAAGGTTCTTCAAAAATTGAAAGAAAATCAACTTTTTGCAAAATTAAGTAAATGTGTTTTGGTGTAAAAGAAGTTTCTTTTCTGGGTTTTATACTATCACCTCAAAGTTTCTATATGGACCCCCCTAAAGACCCACTTCCCTCAAAGCCCTTCAGGGATTCCTTGGTTTTTCACACTATTATAGGACATTTATTAGACATTTTTCAGTCATTGCCAAACTGCTGACTGATCTTCTTCATTGGTCCCCTGATGCACTGTCTGCTTTTAAAGCTCTGAAAGATTGTGCACCGATACTTATTCAACCTGATGTCGCTAAACAATTCATTATTGAGGTGGATGGGACAGAGATAGGAGTGGGTGTCTCAGGGGTCATCCTCTTTATCTAATCTACAACCATGCACAATATTTTCAAGAACATTTTTCTCTGCTTATGACATTGGCAACCAACAATTAATAGTCATTAAATGGGCCTTTGAAGAATGGCAACATTTTCTTCTTCTACATAGTACTCATTCTCCTTGCCACTTTTATCAGATTGTGATATATCATTGTGAGCTCCTTGGCCCCCCTCCTGATTCCTTGCTCTGTATTTATCAGTTGCCACTGTTTCTACCACTGCCCCTACAACCACACAGCTCTGCATGGGATTCCCCACCTCCCCCTGAACCTCCTCCTCATGGCAATATAAACACTGACAGTTCTCACAAATCTGATCAATAGGGAGACTCTCTTGAGTATCTTTCAAAGAATGTGGTGGGGATGTGTTGCCTCTTTTTAGGAAACAAGAAGATGCCCCACTGGGGGGGGGGGGGCAGTAAAGACAGGGAGGGGGCAACTGAAACTGAACTTCTCTGAGGTTGCAAGGAGGAAGAGTAGAAAGAATGCTGTGACCCATGGTTCCAAGACATGGTGTCAGACTCAGAGATGACCTTCACATTATCCTGCTGTGACTGAGAGGAGGAGTGAACCATCCAGTTCCAAATCTCATCCTCTTTGTTCTCAATAATAATGCTACAACTTTCGGAAGCCAGAGCATATTGTGGCCTACTACTACAACTATTGGCTGAACAGCTGGTGCTGCTATTGCTTGACTCTAGGAGGACGAGGCGTAAATGAGCAGTGTTGAGTGCGAATATTCGAAAAGCAAATTTTTTCCCCGAATATCAGCACTTCGAGAATTCGTGAATATTTAGAATATAGTGCTATATATTTGTAATGATGAATATTCTTTTTTTTTTTTTTAACACAGTACATATCAGGTGATAATCGCTCCCTTCTTCTAGCTTGTGGGCCAATGAGAAGGCTTTGTCACAGCTTAGCAACATCCCTAGCAATCAATAGAAAAGTTGCCTACCCTACGCTGGTATTTTGTGGGCATTACGCAAATAATACATAATACAATTTTTGCAAGCAAGAATATAATCTCGAATTCACGAATATATGATGAATATTCTAAAAAATATTTGTGAAATATTGCAAATTCGAATATTGCCCCTGCAGCTCATCACTATTAGGCCTCTTTCACACTACGTTTTTTGTTTTTTTTTTAGTTTTGCGGGCTGTTTTTTTGCGTTCCGTATACGGTCCGTATACAGAACCATTAATTTCAATGGTTCCGCAAAAAAAATGGAATGTACTCCGTATGCATTCCGTTTCCTTATTTCCGTTTTTCCGTTCCGTTGAAAGATAGAACATGTCCTATTATTGCCCTCAAACCACGTTCCGTGGCTCCATTCAAGTCTATGGGTCCGCAAAAAAGACGGAACACATATGGAAATGCATCCGTATGTCTTCCGTATCCGTTCCGTTTTTGCCGAACCATCTATTGAAAATGTTATGCCCAGCCCAATTTTTTTCTATGTAATTACTGTATACTGTATATGCCATACGGAAAAACGGAACGGAAACACAACGGAAACAAAAAACAGAACAACGGATCCGTGAAAAACGGACCGCAAAACACTGAAAAAGCCATACGGTAGTGTGAAAGAGGCCTAAATGAGAAGTCACAGGTTTCCTATAAATGATTATAAAATGGTACTAGCAAAATTGCAAGTTTGGTTTTTGTATTTTAAAGACTGAGGCACAATTAAACATCTCTCCCCTTCTATAAACACACTGCATACTGGTATTGGCAATGTACTTTGGGACTATATTGTGTTTATGGTGAAATGTCTTTGAACTATTCTTTTAATATCATTGGTTCAACAATGAACTTTTTGTATTAAAATGTCTATCAAGCACACAGTCTGATGCAGTAATGCATCCACTAACATGGATATAAAAATGCAGTGTTTGCAGCAAAATGTATTTGATCTAAGCGTTCAATAACACGTGTATAAAAATGGTGTTATTGTTATAAAATCCTTTTGCTATAATACAATACATTTTATAGCACATATCTAATGCACTAAAAAAAGTTTATATATATATATACATACATACAGTAAGGTCTTTATTTTGCCATACTTAATTGGTTTGCAGAATCGTAATAATGCTAATGCATATCCTTAATTATCTTTTCCTTACTGAAAGTTATTGCATAACTTGTGTTTCAGTGCTCAGCACCTTTTAGGATATTACAACATGTAAAACTTAGCACGTAGAAAAGTATTTCTACTGTCTCTTGATGTAATGCTATCTCCACTGAGTGAAATGAATCAGGCAGACTGCTATTTGTTATACACACTCTCAGCGGATCTGGCTGTTTGCCCAATAGCTGCTGCCAGCCGAAAGATTGATGTTTAATTCTCAGCCTAAGATATAGCTTTCAGGCAAAAAGTACTGCCAGTTTCACTCTATGTAATAGCAATATTTAATTGACTAAATCTTGCTTTTCTTCACATGGTAAAGTTGAGTAACAAAACAATATTAGGTTTAAATAAATAGTCCTTTTTCCCCTATTTATTCCATGGAGCAGTTCTTGTGCTGAGTGACTGAACAGAGTGCTTGTCTGGGTGTCAGTCATTATGTGCTGTACAATTTAACATAGTAATGAGATCAGTGTGGAGACTGCATGTAAATGCCAGCAATACGCATTTAAAGTTATAAATGGTCCTTGTAAATACATTTTTAACTCTTTCTTACTATACAACCCACAATTCCTCATAAAAGAGGCAATCGGGTCAAAACTGATATAATCAATTATGCATTGTGCATGGCTTGACAGGCAGTGCGTGATATGGGTATATAAGGACCACCGAAAAAAATTCCTTTGTCATATACTGGGCTATGTATGGTTATAACACTCCAATGTTTGAACTATGCACCTTCTGTAATGACATCCTATTAGATAATTGCTGTATAACAAATGTATTACCTAAAGTGGAGCTTTTATTTACACATAGGACTTAAATGGCTTATCCAACAAATAATACATGAATAAAAATGTTGTTAGATTTTTTATGTATATTACATTTTTGTCTCTGGTCGCATCCTCTGCTATTTATTCTTCTGGTCCACCTTCTCTTGCATTCACTGCTGGACTAACATGCTCATTCCCTGTTCCCATCCACTCAGTGCCAGTGTAGTGATCTCATAGTGAAGCAAATGAAACAGCCCAGACATCATTCATTCATTCATTCATCCCTACTTCTAAATTTATAGAAATATATAGCTATATCTTCCTATAGAAGGTGGACAAGGGCATTGTGAGGACATTACATACCTTCAAGGGAGCGAATTGCCATGCATCCTTGATGACCTGTTACCCACCCAAAGAAAGGTAACCAAGTCCTCCAGTTATGTGTAAAAAATGTTTTTTATTTATTTATTTTTATTGTTTTGTTTTAAATTTGTGGGATAACCCCTTTAGGCTACTTTCACACTAGCGTTGTTTAAATCCGGCGTTCAATTCCGACACCGGAACTGCCCGCCGGATCCGGAAAAACGTGTGAAAACTAATTACATTTGAATCCTGATCAGGATTTTGATCACAATGAAAAAATGCATTGGAAAAAACGGATCCACCATTTATGGACTTTAACTTTCTTTTCACATTTTTCGGGTTTAACATGCAAAAGCCGGATCCGTTTTGACGGAACACACGGCGCCTGATCCGGCGTTAATGCAAGTCAATGGGAAAAAGATCGGATCCGACGTTCAGTCAAAGTGTTCAGGATTTTTGTCCGGAGGTAAAAATACAACATACTTTAGGAAGGTGAGGATGCAGCACACTGTAGAATGCGGGTGCAAGTCAGGCCAGTGTGAACCGGAACCTGGGTTCAAATCGATAAAAATGAAAGAAGGCCAGCAGCACACCAAGGATTTCAACGCAAAAAAGTGTAGTTTAATCACCCAGTGTCAGCAGCAGACACTGGGGGATTAAACTACACGTTTTTCGTTGAAATCCTTGGTGTGCTGCTGGCCTTCTTTCATTTTTAAAAATACAACATGCTACGGTTTTCTGAAAAGCCTGATCAGTCAAAAAGACTGAACTGAAGACATCCTGATGCATCCTGAACGGATTACTCTCCATTCAGAGTGCATTAGGATAAAACTGATCAGTTATTTTCCGGATTTGAGCCCCTAGGACGGAACTCAGCGCCGGAAAAGAAAAACACTAGTGTGAAAGTACCCTTACAAAGGAACTTCAACTCTTCATATATTTCTATTTTAGTAATTACTTCCATTCCCAATATAATTTCAATTCTGTAGCATCTTTTCTTATAACTGTATGCTGTGTCATTCATCTATTATTCCTACTAGAAATGTATGAATTACCAGCAGTCTACAATAAAGGTCCATCTGGATGTTACCAGTTGGGGTGTGTCCTTGCAGCGGTTTCCACTGAAAACACTGATTGGATAGTGGCAGACTGTGCAGGGACACACCCACAAATGGTAACACAGCTTGATCTTTATTGCAGACTGCTAACAACTTTTCCTAATTTTCTAATAGGGATAATAAAGAAATGGCACAAGATAAGACTAAATGTTCCAGAACTGCCATTACATAGAGAATGCAAGTAGTAACTAAAGCATACATGTCAGCAGAGGTCAGGAATTGTCCATAAAGGGGTTGAAAAAAGGTTTTTTTTGGCAAGCCCCCCGACACACCCTAGCCACACCTGTCAAGTGGAAGCATACTTACCTGCTCCCCACCACAGAGTCCCAACTATTTCACTCCCAGGCTTTGCACTTACTCCAGTCTATCTGCTTTCATGCCACTAAATCCAATGACTGACTGCACCGGCGACATGATACCTTTGCACCATGTCAATTTGTCATGTGATGCTAGTGCTTCAGGTCACTGCTGCAGCCAGTCACTGACTATAGGGGCATTGAAGTGAATGTTTACAGGAGTTGGGACCCAGCAACAGGGAGTAGGTAAGTAGGCTTCTCTTTTGCAGATCTGGCCACAAAAAAAAAAAAAAAAAGATTGACAACCCTTTTGAAGATATGGCTGAACTTAAACTGAAGTTCAGTGAAGTGAAATGCACCAAATTTATTAAGAGGCATACAACAGAAAATGGAATTCATGCTTTGTATGGACTTGCCTGCAGATTTCACCTGCTGACAAAAGGTGAGCTGAGTAGAATAGAAAAAAAGAATACTTCCCATGGCTATTCCCTTTCTACCATAAAAATCTCTGTACAACCCGGCCTCCTGTGATGACACTTTGTCCCATTTGACTGCTGCAGCCTGTGATTGACTGCAGCAGTCATGTGGCATGAGAGATCATCACCAGGGCCATGCTGTATGGAGAACCAAGGAATCACCACAGGAGGTTTTTTTTTGTTTTTTTTAATAAAAAACAAACAAACTCCTCATTGAAGGCAATGACAGGTTTCTGCATAAAATCTGCTCACATGTATAATACACTGCTCAAAAAAATAAAGGGAACACTTAAACAACACAATGTAACTCCAAGTCAATCACACTTCTGTGAAATCAAACTGTCCACTTAGGAAGCAACACAGAGTGACAATCAATTTCACATGCTGTTGTGCAAATGGGATAGACAACAGGTGGAAATTATAGGCAATTAGCAAGACACCCCCAATAAAGGAGTGGTTCTGCAGGTGGTGACCACAGACCACTTCTCAGTTCCTATGCTTCCTGGCTGATGTTTTGGTCACTTTTGAATGCTGGTGGTGCTTTCACTCTAGTTGTAGCATGAGACGGAGTCTACAACCCACACAAGTGGCTCAGGTAGTGCAGCTTATCCAGGATGGCACATCAATGCGAGCTGTGGCAAGAAGGTTTGCTGTGTCTGTCAGCGTAGTGTCCAGAGCATGGAGGCGCTACCAGGAGACAGGCCAGTACATCAGGAGACATGGAGGAGGCCGTAGGAGGGCAACAACCCAGCAGCAGGACCACTACCTCCGCCTTTGTGCAAGGAGGAACAGGAGGAGCAATGCCAGAGCCCTGTAAAATGACCTCCAGGAGGCCACAAATGGGCATGTGTCTGCTCAAACCTTCAGAAACAGACTCCATGAGGGTGATATGAGGGCCCGACGTCCACAGGTGGGGGTTGGGCTTACAGCCCAACACCGTGCAGGACGTTTGGCATTTTCCAGAGAACACCAAGATTGGCAAATTCGCCACTGGCACCCTGTGCTCTTCACAGATTAAAGCAGGTTCACACTGAGCACATGTGACAGACGTGACACAGTCTGGAGACGCCGTGGAGAACGTTCTGCTGCCTGCAACATCCTCCAGCATGACCGATTTGGCATTGGGTCAGTAATGGTGTGGGGTGCCATGTGCTCGCCAGAGGTTGCCTGACTGCCATTAGGTACCGAGATGAGATCCTCAGACCCCTTGTGAGACCATATGCTGGTGCGGTTGGCCCTGGGTTCCTCCTAATGCAAGACAATGCTAGACCTCATGTGGCTGGAGTGTGTCAGCAGTTCCTGCAAGACGAAGGCATTGATGCTATGGACTGGCTCGCCCGTTCCCCAGACCTGAATACAATTGAGCACATCTGGGACATCATGTCTCGCTCTATCCACCAACGTGACGTTGCACCACAGACTGTCCAGGAGTTGGCAGATGCTTTAGTCCAGGTCTGGGAGGAGATCCCTCAGGAGAGCGTCCGCCACCTCATCAGGAGCATGCACAGGCGTTGTAGGGAGGTCATACAGGCACGTGGAGGCCACACACACTACTGAGCCTCATTTTGACTTGTTTTAAGGACATTACATCAAAGTTGGATCAGCCTGTAGTGTGTTTTTCCACTTTAATTTTGAGTGTGACTCAAAATCCAGACCTCCATGGATTAAAAAATTTGATTTCCATTTTTTAATTTTTGTGTGATTTTGTTGTCAGCACATTCAACTATGTAAAGAACAAAGTATTTCATAAGAATATTTAATTAATTCAGATCTAGGATGTGTTATTTTTGTGTTCCCTTTATTTTTTTGAGCAGTGTGTGTATATATATATATATATATATATATATATATATATATATATATTATTTAGTACAGACCAAAGGTTTGGACACACCTTCTCATTCAAGAGTTTTCTTTATTTTTATGACTATGAAAATTGTAGATTCACACTGAAGGCATCAAAACTATGAATTAACACATGTGGAATTATATACATAACAAACAAGTGTGAAACAACTGAAAATATGTCATATTCTAGGTTCTTCAAAGTAGCCACCTTTTGCTTTGATTACTGCTTTGCACACTCTTGGCATTTTCTTGATGAGCTTCAAGAGGTAGTCCCCTGAAATGGTTTTCACTTCACAGGTGTGCCCTGTCAGGTTTAGTAAGTGGGATTTCTTGCCTTATAAATGGGGTTGGGACCATCAGTTGCGTTGAGGAGAAGTCAGGTGGATACACAGCTGATAGTCCTACTGAATAGACTGTTAGAATTAGTATTATGGCAAGAAGAAAGCAGCTAAGTAAAGAAAAACGAGTGGCCATCATTACTTTAAGAAATGAAGGTCAGTCAGTCAGCCGAAAAATTGGGAAAACTTTGAAAGTAAGGGCTTTTTGATCATGAAGGAGAGTGATTGGGTGCTGCGCCAGATGACCTGGCCTCCACAGTCACCGGACCTGAACCCAATCGAGATGGTTTGGGGTGAGCTGGACCGCAGAGTGAAGGCAAAAGGGCTAACAAGTGCTAAGCATCTCTGGGAACTCCTTCAAGACTGTTGGAAGACCATTTCAGGGGACTACCTCTTGAAGCTCATCAAGAGAATGCCAAGAGTGTGCAAAGCAGTAATCAAAGCAAAAAGGTGGCTACTTTGAAGAACCTAGAATATGACATATTTTCAGTTGTTTCACACTTATTTGTTATGTATATAATTCTACATGTGTTAATTCATAGTTTTGATGCCTTCATAGTCATGAAAATAAAGAAAACTCTTTGAATGAGAAGGAGTGTCCAAACTTTTGGTCTGTACTGTGTGTGTGTGTGTGTGTGTGTGTGTATAATATATATATATATATATATATATATATATATATATATTATAAATACTTTAATATAAATAATATAAAATATAAATCTAAAATCCGCTCTATAGGTCAATTTACAATGTGGAAAATCACATCTACTGAACTGGTGTTGTAATCCATGTATAATATGTGTCGAGTGCAGAAACCTCCAGTATATATGGACCCTCTCCATTTCAGCTTTATAGTACAGACTGTAATCCCACCATAAAGTAAGTCATGCAGGTACACTTTCCTTATTAGTTAATTGCCCTCTACCTCTGTATTCTACTTCACTGGGTAAGAGAACATCTCATCTGCTGATTTGCTGCCTCAATAACCAGGTAATAAGTAGCTGGCAGACTATCAAGACACATTGGTACAAGATCAACAATTTTGCTCTCTACCTCCAATTTGCCTCTTAACTGACTTTGACAGTCTCACTTGGGATTATACTCTAGGCTGTATCTGCTCCTGATTAACTGTAATGTGCCGTGCATTTTTAGTTTTTCTTGCCAGACATACCTCGAGCATTTGTAAATTTTACAGCAGACGGTGCGATTGATTTTTCACATGTTTTCGAGGTAGCAGAATCTGTCAGGTAGACATAATGCTGTTTTCATAACACGTTATCATTCAATAACATAGCGAAGTAGAAAAAAAATTAAATATATTAACACATTCATTTGCATTGCCCAATAAATAGCAGTAATAATTCTGACTATATTAAAGAAATGCATACAGAGGATAGAGTCCTTGGTTTACATGAGAACAGTTTCTACAAAAATTGTTCTAGAGATGAGTGAATTGATTCTACCAATTCAGAATTCGTCTACGATTTCTTGGGATTAATTTTGGGGGAAAAGCTAATTTGAATATTTTTCCCGGAAACCTGAATGTATAAAAATTAACTTTCTTTTACGAAGAAGTATTCATTGAACAGTTTGCAGCCTTGAACTGTTCAATTCGTAATACGATTTTCCCTTGGAGGAAGCCTCAAACTGTTCAGTTGGTGCTTTATTCAAAATAAGATTTTCTCCTAATGGTAACCTTGATCTGTTCAATTAATGCTTATTCATAAAAGAAAGCTAAATTACATACCTTTTGGGATATTCAAGTAGTTTTTTCTTCCAAAAATAAAAGAGGCCAGCTAGGGAGCTGGTGTAGATTTAAGTCTTTCGCACAGCCTGCTGAAGGAAGAACCGAAGTTATGTACGGGCCTGTGCCTCCACATCATTTTGGAGCTTCCTCCATCAGCACAGACAGACTTAATACTGCCGTGGAAAATACCGTGGAAAATGCCCCTTTATTTTTATACCCTTTAGGATCCAATCCTGGCTTTGTCTAATAAAAATACTTTAAAAACAACATTTGAAATGTACTGGGGATTTGCCATGAAATTCATCCTATGCATCGACAAGGGTTAGATCCAATGTGAAAATTTGAGGTATGAAATCTACACCACAAGTCTGCAGTAATTTTGCCAGGTCTAAGCATATCCTAAAGTAAATGGGTTGTCTGGCAAAATAAACATTTTTAACATATGCTCAGATTGGTGTAAAATTGGATTGTCAGCAGCATGCCCTATTTACAAGACTAATCCTGATTCCTGAAATGGTAATTGTGAGAGCTGAGATTACACAACTAACCAAAGTGTTCACTAACTGTGTCCCTTGGTAAATGCCCCTACCGTACCTGTGAAGCGTCTTCTTTTTATTTTCTTAATACCATTACTTACTGAGAAAGGGTCACTGCTGCTGCCATTAATTACCTGAGCAGCCACTTCCTACATCTTGAGAGGGACCAGGAAACGGAAACCAAAAGGCATTTGAACAAAAGCAATGGGGCTTAATAAAGTTTGTGTCAATGTATTGTTTTACACTGATACAAGCCTATTGTAATACATTTTCATCATCTTAAAAAAACACTTTAAAGCCCTACTATGGGGCCCTCGGGTTAGGGTGTAAGTCACTGCTCTGCCTTTAGAACTGATATCACATTTTCTGCTTAACATGAACTTAGTTGTCAAGGGAATGTGCTGATTGGTTGAGCTGCCTGTCAGTCACTGATCTGCTGTACTGTTCAAATCAGTAACTAAAAGTTGCTCGACCAATCACCAAATTCTTATATAACAGAGAAGTGCTGACTCATCTGTAGATATATGTGTCACCACGCTGTATCAATTCCCCCTATTCTCTGTCTCACCCAGTCCCCTTCGTAATATTCCTCTTACACAGACTATGTGAATCGGCACTTCAGCCACTTTCACCTTTTCTCCTGTAGCTGCCTTCTCAGATGTATGGAAACTTTTGTCTGGTGCATGTGTACAGGGGATGATTGAACTTGTCTTTGAGTCCTGTAATTTCGGAGTTGAATATATTGAATGAGTAGCACTCATCCGGGTATATTCATATTCTTGCTCCTCTGAGAGTACAGTGATGACCAGACCTGTGCTGAAGAAAGAAGAGGAGCCAAGCTACATAAGCTGAATCTCCTCCTAGTCAACTGACATCAAGTGCAATTGAATATATACAATTATTGAGCTGATATTGAGGCAAGAGGAGGTAAAATATAGTGCATTATACAATAGGCACTGATGTGGTGTGGAAGGAAGAGTAATGACCTTAGAGGAAGATAATATGGACATTTGATTGAACTGTGTTTGTGTTTGTTTACATCATACTTGCCAATTTCCCATAATTAGCCTTTAGGAGGTGTGAGCATGTCACTGATTTAGTTTTTTTTAATTGCCCCATGCCCCTTTTCTAGGCCCCATCCCCTCTTCAGCAGCTCCCTACCCTTGTTTGAGTGGTGCTCCACCTCTTTTGGGGGCAGGGGCTTTTGGCTCTAGGAATGGGTCTATAGAGGGCTGCATTCTGGGGGGGGGGAAGTAGCTCTCCATGCGGTGTCCATGAGATCTGGCAACTCTTCCAGGAGTCTAGGAGGCTTCTTCTTCTTCAAGCTCTGACTGAGTTTGCAAGTTTGGTTTATGTGTGTTCTAATTTAACCACTACAGGACCGCCGTACGCAGGATTGCGTCTTTGCGGCGGCCCTGTTATTCCGAGTGGACGCGCTGGCGCGTCATCTCGCGAGACGTGAGATTTCGGCCAAAGCCGGCCCGCGCATGCGCATCGCGAGCCGGCAAAAGTTAAAAGACAAGTTCGTCATCAGCCTGCCAGCCAATGATCGTCGCTGGCAGGCTGATGATTTTCAAAAAAACTAATCAGAAGCCAGTTAACACATTATATTTATAAATATAAGGTGTTAAATGGCTTCTGTGCTCCTCTGCTGGTCCTTTTCGTCGGTTGGTCCCAGCAGAGGAGCACACATCACTGTGAGTACACCCAACACTACACTTAGCCCCCAGATCACCCTCCATCACCCCAATTAACCCCTTGATCACCCCTTGATCGCCCCTGTCAATCACCTAGTGAAAGGGAAAAAAGTGATCAGTGTAAACTGTCACTTTTTTTCCCCACTGGTATTGACTGTTAGGTTTTAGGATAGTTTAGGCCCCTTGGTTAGGTAGTTAGCGATCGTTTAGCGCCCAGCCCACCGCACTGCAGTCACTGATTCGCTGATTAGCGTATCGCTAATCAGCATTGGTACTTTTATAGTATCTGTAAGTGATCAGAACTGATCACAGTCAGATCTATAATAGTATTAGTGTCACCTTAGTTCGCCCTCCACCCAAAACGCAGTGTTTGCCCGATCAGGCCTGATCAGTCGCACACACGTGCGTTCACCCACGCCCGCCCCGCCGCAGTGACAAAAAATATATATTTTATTTTTTTGATCACTGCACAATCACTTTACAAGTGCTGTGGCGATAAAAAAATCAGTTTTGATATTTTTTATCAATCGCAGCGGCCTCCGGTACTTCGCTAGCCTCTCATTTGTAAGACAGGCTTGCTTTTTTTCTTGGGTAGTCTCAGGGAATACCCCCTAAATTTAGTTGACCAAATGGCAAACAAGGGGTATTCTTCTGAAGAGGCCTACAGGATTCTGACCCAGTCAGATGAGGAATGGGAACCCTCATCTGACAAATCCAGCGGGTCAGAATATGAACCTGTAGAAAGCAGTGGCAGTCTGACTCAAAGTTTGGACGAGGAGGTTGAAGTCCCTAATACCACCAGGCGTACCCGGCCCCGTGTTGCTACACCACAGGTTGCACAGGATCCGCTTTTAAGGGCAGCAGAGTGGGGCTGGCGCTGTCGGATTACGTGGTGAGGCATACACCAGCAGCGCAGCCCACCCTGGACCTAGTACTAGCACTGCCATATAACATGGTGAAGTGGCGAGCACCAGAAGGGCAGTTGAAGCTGGTACGGTGGCACGTGCATTAGTTCCCCCGTCGCAGCCACCGCACAGACAGGCCCGTAGAGCCCCTAGAGTCCCTGAGGTGCTGGCAAACCCTGATTTGGCAGCCCCCAACTTCAGCCGCACCTGTAGTTCCCCCTTTCACCGCCCAGTCTGGAGTTCGGGTTGAGACAGCTCAGATCGGTTCGGCACTGGGTTTTTTTGAGCTGTTCTTGACTGCGGAGCTCTTGGACTTAGTTGTGGCAGAAACAAACGGATATGCCGTTCAATTTATAGCCGCCAACTCGGGAAGCTATTATGCCCAGTCTTTCCGGTGGAAACCCGTCCAAGTTTCCGAATTTCAAATTTTTCTGGGCCTTCTCCTCAACATGGGCTTAACCAAAAAGCATGAATTGCGGTCATATTGGTCCACGAACCCAATTCATCACATGCCCATGTTCTCTGCTGCCATGTCCAGGACACGATTTGAGGTCATCCTGCGTTTCCTGCACTTTAGCGACAACAGCACTTCTCGTCCCAGAGGCCACCCAGCTTTTGACCGGCTCCACAAAATTCGGCCCCTCATAGACCACTTCAACACCAAATTTGCAGATTTGTATACCTCGAGCAAAACATCTGCGTAGACGAGTCCCTTATACATTTTACCGGGCGCCTTGGCTTCAAACAATACATCCCAAGCAAGCACGCCCGGTATGGCGTCAAATTGTATAAGCTCTGTGAAAGGGCCACAGGCTATACCCACAAATTTCGGATCTATGAGGGTAAAGATCAGACCCTGGAGCCGGTCGGTTGCCCTGACTACCTGGGGAGCAGTGGGAAGACAGTCTGGGACTTGGTGTCACCCTTATTTGGCAAGGGGTACACCATCTTTATGTGGACAATTTCTACACAAGTGTGCCCCTCTTCAGGCATTTGTTCCTAGAACAGATTGGCTGCTGTGGCACCGCACGACCTAGTCGCCGGGGCTTCCCCCAACGGCTCGTTACCACCCGTCTTGCAAGGGGGGAGAGGGTTGCCTTGTGTAACCAAGAACTGCTCGCGGTGAAATGGAGAGACAAGCGTGGCGTTTACATGCTTTCCTCCATTCACGCAGACACGACAATCCAAATTGAATGAGCAACCAGTGTCATTGAAAAGCCCCTCTGTGTCCACGACTATAATTCGCTCATGGGAGGGGTGGACTTCAATGACCAGATGTTGGCTCCTTATCTACTTTCCCGCAGGACCAGACGCTGGTATAAGAAGGTGTCTGTATACTTAATTCAATTGGCTGTATATAATAGTTTTGTTCTCTACAGTAAGGCTGGGAGAACAAGATCCTTCCTCAAATTTCAGGAAGAGATCATCAAGAACCCCCTGTATCCAGGAGGTTCCGTGGCCCCATCCACCAGTGTAGTGAGCCGTCTACACGAGCGACATTTCCCCAGTGTCGTTGCTGGTACCTCAAACCGTCCGCCACCCCGAAAAAAATGTTGTGTTTGTAGCAGGAGTGGAATAAGGCGTGACACCTGCTATTTCTGTCCTGACTGCCCTGACCACCCTGCCCTATGCTTAGGGGAGTGTTTCCAGAAGTACCACAAACAGGTACACTTAGCATAGGGATTGCGTTTCACAGGACATGCACACAGGGCTATTAGGGCCCTTTCACTCACAGCTGCTGCAAACCTCTCCTTTCACCTGGGACAAAGTACATAATGTACTTCGCCACATCTTTGGGCGATTTGCGCTTTGCACATTGTCCCATGGGGAAGGAGAGGTTTGTCCTATAAAGGTAAAAAAAAAAAAAAAAACACTTGTAAGCAAAAAAGTTAACATTCTGTTAAAAAAGTTAAATAAAGTTTATATGTTCCGTTCAAATGTTATTATAAAGTTAATAAATTTATTGCGTTGCGGCCTGGTTTTTTCTTTTTTGTTTAGATTTTTTTACCTTCTAGGTGGACCATCCGATGAACCAGCTGCAGCACTGATGTGCATTCTGACAGAAGCATTGCGCTGCTGTCAGATTACACAAAAGTCGGTGTATGCGGCGCTGCAAGACGAGATTTCTCCTCTGCAGTAAAAGATATGTTTGCCAAAGGCATATGAGCTGAGGGGCGCGGTGTTCATATGCTTTGGCAAACACTTTGTATATAAAAAAAATAAAAAATTCCCGGCAATGATTTATTCATCCACATCGATTGATGTGACCGGAGAAATCGGGTTTGCCAGGGCATACGGGCTAAGTGGGTTTGGATGTTGGGCGGAGCTCCTATGTCCTGGCAGACGCCTTTTCCCTCCTTTTTTTTTTTTTGCAGAGATTTTTTCATCCACATTGATCAATGAGAATGAAGAAATCTGTGCCGTTCATTTTTTCTTTTAGTCCAGAGGCTGAACGAAAAAAAAAAATATCATTACCCGTATGCTCAATATAAGGAGAATAGCAGAAACTGCTAATGCTGGCCATACATGTAATGATTGCGGAGACCCTCAAATGCCAGGGCAGTACAAACACCCCACAAATGACCCCATTTTGGGAAGAAGACACCCCAAGGTATTCGCTGAGGGGCATATTGAGTCCATGAAAGATTGAAATTTTTGTCCCAAGTTAGCGGAAAGGGAGACTTTGTGAGAAAAAACAAAAAAAAATCAATTTCCGCTAACTTGTGCAAAAAAAAAATCTTCTATGAACTCGCCATGCCCCTCATTGAATACCTTGGGGTGTCTTCTTTCCAAAATGGGGTCACATGTGGGGTATTTATACTGCCCTGGAATTTTAGGGGCCCTAAAGCGTGAGAAGAAGTCTGGGATCCAAATGTCTAAAAATGCCCTCCTAAAAGGAATTTCGGCCCCTTTGCGCATCTAGGCTGCAAAACAGTGTCACACATCTGGTATCGCCGTACTCAGGAGATGTTGGGCAATGTGTTTTGGGGTGTCATTTTACATATACCCATGCTGGGTGAGATAAATATCTCAGTCAAATGCCAACTTTGTATAAAAAAAATGGGAAAAGTTGTCTTTTGCCGAGATATTTCTCTCACCCAGCATGGGTATATGTAAAAAGACATGCCAAAACACATTGCCCAACATCTCCTAAGTACGGCGATACCACATGTGTGACACTTTTTTGCAGCCTAGGTGGGCAAAGGGGCCCACATTCCAAAGAGCACCTTTAGGATTTCACAGGGCATTTTTTACACATTTTGATTTCAAACTACTTCTCACGCATTAGGGCCCCTAAAATGCCAGGGCAGTATAACTACCCCACAAGTGACCCCATTTTGGAAAGAAGACACCCCCAGGTATTTTGTTATGGGCATAGTGAGTTCATGGAAGTTTTTATTTATTGTCACAAGTTAGTGGAATATGAGACTTTGTAAGAAAAAAAAAAAAGAAAATCATAATTTTCCGCTAACTTGTGACAAAAAATAAAAAGTCCTATGAACTCACTATGCCCATCAGCGAATACCTTAGGGTGTCTACTTTCCGAAATGGGGTCATTTGTGAGGGTTTTCTACTGTCTGGGCATTGTAGAACCTCAGGAAACATGACAGGTGCTCAGAAAGTCAGAGTTGCTTCAAAAAGCGAAAATTCCCATTTTTGTACCATAGTTTGTAAACGCTATAACTTTTACCCAAACAATTTTTTTTTTACCCAAACATTTTTTTAATTTTTTTATCAAAGACATGTAGAACAATAAAATTTGAGAAAAATTTAAATATAAATGTAGTTTTATTTGAAAAATTTTCAACTGAAAGTGAAAAATGTCATTTTTTTGCAAAAAAATCGTTAAATTTCGATTAATAACAGAAAAAGTAAAAATGTCAGCAGCAATGAAATACCACCAAATGAAAGCTATATTAGTGAGAAGAAAAGGAGGTTAAATTAATTTGGGTGGTAAGTTGCATGACCGAGCAATAAACCGTGAAAGTAGTGTAGTGCAGAATTGTAAAAAGTGGTCTGATCATTAAGGGTGTTTAAGCTAGGGGAGCTGAGGTGGTTAATGTATGCACAGGTTTTTGTGTATGCATGAGCATGCATTTATTGTTCATATAGTTACATACTTACATATTGAATACGGTTGAAAAAAAGACATAAGTCTATCAAGTTCAACCAAGGAATAGGTGGGGACGTGAATCCCACATATACTGTATGTGTGTAGTCATGTATCTTTATACCTATTAGTATGTCTTTGTGTGTACATTTGTATGTACTTTTGTACATGTTGCATATGCTTTTGTGTTTAAGTACAGTATGTGGACAGTATTTGTACGTATCAGTATGTGCACTGCTCCTGCAATGGAAGGGGTCCCAATTTTAAATGTTGCTATTGGTACCTATGTTGTTCACTAGTTATGTTCTTGCCGTTGATTAAGAGACAGTAAAATAATTTACCATATCTTTTACCCCATACGGTTAGAGAGCAGGGAAATAAGAAAAAAATATATTTTTCATCAGACCTCAGAACAGACCTCAAATTAGACCCACAGTGTTAATAAGACCTCAGATCAGACCCCAATGTTAATAAGACCTCAGCTCAGAGCCCCAATGTTAATCAGATCTTAAATCAGATCCCCAATGGTAATCATTCCTCAGCTCATACCCCCAATGTCAATCAATCCTCAACTCAGACCCCCAATGTTAATCAGACCTCTAGAGTTGAGCGAACCCGAACTGTAAAGTTCGGGGTTCGTACCGAACTTTAGGTTTTTCGGCACCCGGACCCGAACCCGAACCTTTAAGTAAAAGTTCGGGTTCAGTGTTCGACGCTTTCTTGGCGCTTTTTGAAAGGCTGCACAGCAGCCAATCAACAAGCGTCATACTACTCGCCCCAAAAGGCCATCACAGCCATGCCTACTATTGGCATGGCTGTGATTGGCCAACTGCAGCATGTGACCCATCCGCTATTTAAGCTGGAGTCACGTAGCGCCGCCCGTCACTCTGCTCGGATTACTGTAGGGAGAGGCTGCAGCTGCTGTGAGGGAGAGATCAGGGAGAAATCTTATCAAGAACTGCTTTTTTTACTCAGCGATCTACAGCAAATGTGTTTTGTGGGTGCAGTGCACAATTTTTTAAAGCCTGCCCTGAGCCAACTACTGCTGAAAACGAACTTTTTTTTACTTCAGTTTGTCAATATCAATACATAATCAGCAGCCATTTTATGCAATGATAGTGCACAGCACAGGCTATCTTTATGTCTGCAAGTCCAGAAATACATCTTTTTGTTTACTGGGGTGAAAAAACCCTCTATTATACTGCAAAAATCTGGGATAAGACGTGCATAAGTGACTGTCACATTTAGGCCAGAAATACATCTTTTTGGTTACTGGGGTGAAAAAACCCTCTAATATACTACATATCTGGGATTAGATGTGCATAAGTGACTGTCACATTTAGGGCAGAAATACGGCTTTTTGGTTACTAAGGTGAAAAAACCCTCTAATATATACTGCACATCTGGGAATAGACATGCATAAGTGAGTGTCACATTTAGGCCAGAATTATGGCTTTTTGCTTACTGGGGTTAAAAAACCCTCTAATATACTGCACATCTGGGATTAGGCATGCATAAGTGAGTGTCACATTTAGGCCAGAAATACATCTTTTTGCTTACTGGGGTGAGAAAACCCTCTAATATATTGCAAAATCTGGGATAAAATGTGCAGAAGTGACTGTCACATTTAGGCCAGAAATACAGCTTTTTGGTTACTGGGGTGAAAAAACCCTCTAATATACTGCACATCTGGGATTAGACATGCATAAGTGACTGTCACATTTAGGCCAGAAATACGGCTTTTTGGTTACTGGGGTGAAAAACCCTCTAATATATACTGCACATCTGGGATAAGAAGTGCATAAGTGACTGTCACATTTAGGCAAGAAATACGGCTTTTTGGTTACTGGGGTGAAAAAACCCTCTGATATACTGCACATCTGGGATTAGATGTGCGTAAGTTACTGTGAAATTACAAATACCGCTGTCATATAGAGTTAAAAAAAAAAAAATTGTGCATTACCCTACATCTGGGTTTTTATTGGCTGTCAATTATTTTTAACAGACTTAACCACTTTTTACTTTGCTTTGTGAACGCTAACTATGAGGCAAACATCTAAAAAGGGGCGCAGTCGTGGTGGTGTTGTTGGTGGAGCCTCTGGTGCAGGGAGAGGACGTGGCCGTTCTGCCACAGCTACACGTCCTACTGAACCTACTACCTCAGGTCCCAGTAGCTGCCAGAATCTACAGCGATATTTGGTCGGGCCTAATGCCGTTTTAAGGATGGTAAGGCCTGAGCAAGTACAGGCGCTAGTCAATTGGGTGTCCGACAGTGGATCCAGCACGTTTACATTATCTCCCACCCAGTCTTCTGCAGAAAGCGCACAGGTTGCGCCTGAAGCCCATGCCCATCAGTCTGTCACATCACCGATGTGCATATCGGGGAACCTGTCTGAGCCCCAAGTCATGCAGCAGTCTCTTATGATGTTTGAAGACTCTGCTGGCAGGGTTTCCCAAGGGCATCCACCTAGCCCTTCCCCAGAGGTGGAAGACATAGAATGCACTGACACACAACCACTTATGTTTCCTGATGAGGACATGGGAATACCACCTCAGCACGTCTCTGATGATGACGAAACACAGGTGCCAACTGCTGCGTCTTTCGGCAGTGTGCAGACCGAAAAGGATGTCAGAGAGGAAGACTGGGTTGAAGACGATGCAGGGGACAATGAGGTCCTAGACCCCACATGGAATGAAGGTCGTGCCACTGACTTTCAGAGTTCGGAGGAAGAGGCAGTGGCGAGACCGAGTCAACAGCATAGCAAAAGCGGGAGCAGGGTGCAAAAGCAGAGCAGCCGTCGCCAAAACAGTTCGCCTGCTACTGGCCACCGTCACCAGGGACCGAGCCCACCAAAGGCAGCTTCAAGGAGTTCCCTGGCATGGCACTTCTTCACACAATGTGCTGATGACAAGACCCGAGTGGTTTGCATGCTGTGCCATCAGAGCCTGAAGCGAGGCATTAACGTTCTGAACCTTAGCACAACCTGCATGACCAGGCATCTACATGCGAGACACGGGCTGCAGTGGAGTAAGCACCTTCAAAACCAAGAAAGGGCTCAGGACCCTCCTGCTCCCTCTTCTGCTGCTGCCTCGTCCTCTTCCTCCGCCTCTGGAGGAATGTTGGCACCTGCCACCCAGCAAACAGAGGATGTGCCACCAACCACACCACCTCCGTCACCAAGCATTTCCACCATGTCACACGGAAGCGTTCAGCTCTCCATCTCACAAACCTTTGAGATAAAGCGTAAATTCCCACCTAGCCACTCTTGATCCCTGGCCCTGAATGCCAGCATTTCTAAACTACTGGTCTTTGAAATGCTGTAATACAGGCTGGTGGAGACGGACAGCTTCAAACAGCTCATGTCGCTTGCTGTCCCACAGTACGTCGTTCCCAGCCGCCATCTGTGGCAAGGTCCACCTAACCACAGATACGTGGACCAGTAAGCATGGCCAGGGACGATATATCTCCCTAACTGCACACTGGGTAAATGTAGTGGCGGCTGGGCCCCAGGCGGAGAGCTGTTTGGCGCACGTCCTTCCGCCGCCAAGGATCGCAGGGCATCATTCTATGCCTCCTGTTGCCCCCTCTTCCTACTCGGCTTCCTCCTCCTCTTCTACCACCTCCTCATCCGGTCAGCGACAGACCTTCACCACTAACTTCAGCACAGCCAGGGGTAAACGTCAGCAGGCCGTTCTGAAACTGATGTGTTTGGGAGACAGGCCCCACACCGCACAGATGAGGAGGAGGAGAATGGGGATGAAGTATGTTCACAGCGGGGTGGCATCCAACGCAGCTCGGGCCCATCACTAGTGCGTGGCTGGGGGGATACGGAGGATTATCACCTACACAGCTCAAAGAGCAACCACACGGAGAGCAATTAATTATTCTTTATTGGATATCCAAAACATTAGATGGTATATCAGTTAAAACATATACAAAAACAGCACATACTGGGAACACAACTGTGTTACAATAGATGTATAAAAACAATACATCTATTGTAACACCGTTGTGTTCCCAGTATGTGCTGTTTTTGTATATGTTTTATCTGATATACCATCTAATGTTTTGGATATCCAATAAAGAATAATTAATTAGAATTGCTCTCCGTGTGGTTGCTCTTTGAGCTGTGTAGGTGATAATACGAATAACTCCATGCGAGATATTTATGATACAGTTGTTTTTTGGTGCTTTATGGGGATACGGAGGATGCAGACGATACGCCTCCCACAGAGGACAGCTTGTCCTTACCTCTGGGCAGCCTGGCACACATGAGCGATTACATGCTGCAGTGCCTGCGCAACGGCAGCAGAGTTGCTCACATTTTAACATGTGCCGACTACTAGGTTGCCACCCTGCTGGATCCCCGTTACAAAGACTATGTGCCGTCCTTAATTCCCTCACTGGAGCGTGATCGGAAGATGCGCGACTACAGGTGCACGCTGGTAGACGCTCTCCTGAGAGCATTCCCGACTGACGCCGGGGGACAAGTGGAAGCACAAGGCGAAGGCAGGGGAGGAGGAAGAGGTCGCCAACGCAGCTGTGTCAGCGCCAGCACCTCAGAAGGCAGGGTTAGCATGGCCGACATGTGGAAAAGCTTTGTCACCTCGCCGCAACAACCGGCCCCAACTGCTGATATATGGAGCGTGTTAGCAGGAGGCAGCATTTGAACAACATGGTGGAACAGTACCTGTGCACACGCCTACACGTACTGACTGATTTTTCTGCCCCATTCAACTTCTGGGTCTCCAAATTGTCCATATGGCCAGAGCTTGCCCTGTATGCCTTGGAGGTGCTGGCCTGCCCTGCAGCCAGTGTACTCTCTGAAACTGTATTTAGCACGGCAGAAGGCGTCATTACAGACAGACGCAGCCGTCTGTCCACAGCCAACGTGGACAAGCTCACGTTCATTAAAATGAACCAGGCTTGGATCCCACAAGACTTGTCTGTACCTTGTGCAGAATAGAAATTTATACCACCATCAAACATACATTTTTGTACTCAAGTCAAGTGCAATGATTCTTTGTTTTCTTTTTTTTATTTGTCCCAATATTTTGGGGGCTACCTCCCCCAATAAAAAAAATAAAAAAAACATTGTTGGCTACCTCCTCCTCCTCCTCCTCCATTGCTGCCTCCACCAACAATACCACATTCACCGCCTCCTCAACCTCCGACTCCATATCCACCTCCTTCTCTGAGTTGCAGGTTAATAACTTAAAATGAAATAAAATAACAAAAAAATACAAATTATTTCCCTATCCACATTTGTTTGCAGAGCAGTTGCCATGCTCTTAAGCACATTTTACTGCCTTTTACATCCCTCTAGCCTTTTCAAGGACTATTTTAGAGCCATTTTAATGCAAAAAAGTGCCAATTTTAGTGCCCTAAATTGAAAAAAAATATTTTCAATTGTCGGGTGACATTTTACCATTTTTGGCGTATACAAACCCCTGCTGTGCCTGGGTGACAGGGGCCTAAATCTCTCAAAATACTCTGTTCTATTGCTGGGTGACATGAACCCCCTTTTGCCGTGAATGAACCCCTGCTGTGCCTGGGTGACATGGGCCTAAATCTCTCAAAATCCTCTGTTCTATTGCTGGGTGACATGAACCCCCTTTTGCCGTGAATGAACCCCTGCTGTGCCTGGGTGACAGGGGCCTAAATCTCTCAAAATCCTCTGTTCTATTGCTGGGTGACATGAACCCTATTTTGCCGTGAATGAACCCCTGCTCTGCATTGCTGATAGGGAACTAAATTTAGTGAAAACATCTGTTACTGATCGGAAGATGCGCGACTACAAGTGCACGCTGCTGATGGCATTCCCACCTGACAGCGAGGGCACAGTGGAAGCACAAGGTGAAGGAAGAGGTCGCCAACGCAGCTGGGGCACCGCCAGCACCTGAGAAGGCAGGGTTAGCATGGCCCAAATGTGTAAAAGTTTTGTCAGCCTTGGAGGTGCTGACCTGCCCTGCAGCCAGTGTATAGTGTGAACGTGTGTTTAGCACGGCTGAGAGCATTATCACAGGCCACAGCCAATGTGGACAAGCTTACGTTTATTAAAAAGAACCAGGCATGGATCCCACAAGACTTGTCCGAACCTTGTTCAGAATAGACATTTATACCAGCCTCAACCATTCATTCTTGTACTCAAGTGCACTTATTCTTTGTTTTTTTTTGTTATATGTCCCAATTTAAAATAAAAAAATAACACAAATCAGTGTTGGCTACCTATTCCTGCTTCACCGCCGCTTCCACCTACACCGCCACGTCAACCTACATCGCCACATCCACACATCCACCGCCTCCTCAACCTCCTACTCCTAGATCCAGATTGTTATTTTTAAATTTTCTGTATTTTATGTTATTTTAAGTCATTTCCCTATCCACATTTGTTTGCAGAACAGTTGCCATGCTCTTAAGCACCTTTTGATGCCTTTTGCAGCCCTCTAGCCCTTTCCAGGACTATTTTAGAGCCATTTTAGTGGCCAAAAGTTCGGGTCCCCATTGACTTCAATGGGGTTCGGGTTCGGGGTCAAGTTCGGGTCAAGTTCGGGTCCCGAACCCGAACTTTTTTTTCCAAGTTCGGCCGAACTCGTCGAACCCTAACATCCAGGTGTCCGCTCAACTCTACAGACCTCAGACCCACAATGTCAATCAGACCTCAGATCAGACCCCAATGTTTATCAATCCTTAGCTCAGATCCCCAATGTTAATTAGACCACAGCTCATGCACCCAAATAAACCTCAGATCAGACCCCCAATGTTAATCATACCCTTAAACAGACCTCAGAACAAACTCCCAATGATAACTAGACCTCAGTTCAGACCCTCAATCAGACCTCAGATCAGCCTTTCAATGTTAATCAACCCCTTTACAGACCTCACAATAGACCCCAAATGTTAATCGGACCTGAGATCAGATAACCCAAAAAAAAATATCAACTCACCTCTCTGTGAGTCTGTTCCTTACACTACGGCTCCTAAGATCCAGTGCTCTTCCTGCTTTGCTGTAACCTGACGTTGCACAGTGTTAGGTCACAGAGCGTGTCTATGTCATCACGCTGTGCAGCACCTGCAGGAGAACAACAGGAGATGGTGAGTACAGAGCAAGCACAAGGAGTAAATAATTGGAAGTGCTTATTAGTTTTCGCCACAGAGTCAAACTGGGGGAGGGGGGGATGTCTTGTAGGGCGAAACATATGGTACACTGCCAAGGTATTGATGTAGATAGAATTGTAAATACATCTACTTAGTTCAAGTGAAGGTTGCTTCATTAACTTACATGCAAAAAGGCTCTAAATTCAACCCCACTAAGCATATACACAATCTGGATCTGTGACTTTTTATGTAACTACAGAAGCAATTTTAGCTTTATCCAAAAATGTATTCTAATGTTAAAAACAATCTGTCACCAGTGTTACGGTTTCCTAACTAGGGGTAACATAAACTGGTGACAGGTTTCCTAGCAGAATTCTGGGTCACTTTCTTTAACTGACTCTGACCCTTTTGCCAAAATCTTGTATTTGAAGAGTTCCAGCGCAAGCATACCAACAAATCATCAATATTCATGAGCTCCTGGCTCTCTCCACCCCCTGCTGCTAATTCATTTGGAAAAAAACTGTCAGTCTGTGACAGGTGGGAGGAGAAAGACAGAAGCTTATGAATATCAGGACACATCCCCTTTAAAAATAAAAATCTAACAACTTGATATCTCTCAGAATCTTCTATTATAATGCAGTGTTTCACTGGCCAAGGGGTGGGAGTACTTCACTTTTGATTGAAGTCTAAAAGCAACATAATACAACTTGATTGTCCAGCAACATTGACTAATCACCTTGATGGAGATGCCATGCAAGAAAAAGGCGAATAATCAGTAGAGAGACAGATGACCTTGTAAAGTTACCTTAATCATAAACGTTCAATGCCCTTTATCGCGGTACATTTACTATTTCATGCAAAGTTTCACAGTTGACTCTTTCTGAAAGACAGAGGGAAAAAATCAATAGAATATTAGAAAAAGTAATTATACATGTCAAGGAATTTTTGTACAAAGAATATTGAAAAGACCTGCATATCTTGTAAGTTCTTGGAAGGTTGTTTCATTGACTGACTTAATATATGCAGATACTTTAATGTAGGCAATAGGCATTAATATAGTGCTTCATAATAGAGACTACTAACTTATGAGCTACGCATAATAGAGATTGTAAAAAAAAAATCTGTACAGAGCTCTGGTATACATCTTGAGTGCAGCAATTCTAACCACCCTAATAGAGACTTACTGCCAAGTATATAATGATAACTGATTAGCGAAGTTTTGAAAAATTAGATTTGTTAGCTTCGCCAAAGTTCCATAAGGCTACTTTTACACTAGCGTTTCTATTTTCCTGTATTGAGATCCGTCATAGGGTCTCAATACCGGAAAAAAATGCTTCAGTTTTGTCCCCATTCATTGTCAATGGGGACAAAATGTAGCTGAACAGAACGGAATGCTCCAAAATGCATTCGGTCCATTCTCATACCAGAGAGCAAACCGCAGCATGCTGTGGTTTGCTTTCTGTCCTGGGATGCGGAGCAAGACGGATCTGTCATGACCCACAATGTAAGTCAATGGGGACGGATCCGTTTTCTCTGACACAATCTGACTAGGGTTGAGCGAACCCAAACTTTTAGGATTTTTGGACCCTGGACCCGAACCCGAACATTTCTGTAAAAGTTTGGGTTCAGTGTTCGGCGCTTTCTTGGCGCTTTTTGAAAGGCTGCAGAGCAGCCAATCAACAAGCAGTTAACTGTCTGACCTTAGAAGCCATCACAGCCATGCCTACTAATGGCATGGCTGTGATTGGCCAGAGCAGCATGTGACCCAGGCTCTATATAAGCTTGGGTCACGTAGCACTGCACATGACTCTGCTGTTACAAGTGTAGGGAGAGGATGCTGCTGGACTTGTGATTTCAGGGAGAGAATAGGAGAGAATCTAACTCAGCGATCTACAGACAAATAGTTGTGTGGGTGCAGGGCACAATCGTTTTACCCTGCCCTGAGGCCATTGACCAAAAAAAAATACTTTTAGAATTCTGTTAGTTTGGTGGGTGGCGGCGGCGGCCATTTTATGCAAGCTCAGTGCACCAGCACTGCATCTGAGCTTTTGGGACATTGCAAATCAACATTTTTTTGGGCAAACTACAACATCTGGATTAGTCAGTGTGCAATTTAAGGTAGAAATACACCCATCATTTTCTAGGGTTTGAAAAACACACTTTTTTGACAAAAAACACTATTTCATGCCTTGCAGTATCAGCACGTGTGAAATTATAGGCCTTTATACTGCTGTCAAATTCAATTGTTAAACACTCATTTGGGCCAAAAAAAATTAGTTGCCAGCCTTTAATGCAGATGTCATTGTGAGATACACCATTAATTCATTTGGGTTAGATTCAGAGATTTGAAATACCGCCATTTGGTGCACCAATATTTACTTCAGGCCTACACTGGTTCAGACCGTATGAGATACACCCTCTACATACAAGGGTTTGATTCACGGATTTGAAATACAGCCATTTTGGGCAAAGAAATATTTACTTAAGGCCTACACTGGTTCAGACTGTGTGAGATACCCCCTCTACATACAGGGGTTTGATTCAGGGATTTGAAATACAGCCATTTTGTGCAAATAAATATTTAATTTAGGCCTACACTGCTTCAGGCCCTGTGAGATACCCCCTCTACATACAGGGGTTTAATTCAGGAATTTGAATACAGCCATTTGAAATACAGCCATTATGGGCAAAGAAATATTTACTTCAGGCCTACACTGGTTCAGACCGTGTGAGATACCCCCTATACATACAGGGGTTTGATTCAGGGATTTAAAATATAGCCATTTAAAATACAGCCATTTTGGGCAAAGAAATATTTACTTCAGGCCTACACTGGTTCAGACCTTGTGAAATACCCTCTCTACATACAGGGGTTTGATTCAGGGATTTGAAATACAGCCATTTGAAATACAGCCATTTTGGGCAAAGAAATATTTACTTCAGGCCTACACTGGTTCAGACCGTGTGAGATACCCCCTATACATACAGGGGTTTGATTCAGGGATTTGAAATACAGCCATTTGAAATACAGCCATTTTGGGCAAAGAAATATTTACTTCAGGCCTACACTGGTACAGACCTTGTGAAATACCCTCTCTACATACAGGGGTTTGATTCAGGGATTTGAAATACAGCCATTTAAAATACAGCCATTTTGGGCAAAGAAATATTTACTTCAGGCCTACACTGGTTCAGACCGTGTGAGATATCCCCTCTACATACAGGGGTTTGATTCAGGGATTTGAAATACAGCCATTTAAAATACAGCCATTTTGTGCAAAGAGATATTTAATTTAGGCCTACACTGCTTCAGGCCCTGTGATATACCCCCTCTACATACAGGGGTTTGATTCAGGGATTTGAAATACAGCCATTTGAAATACAGCCATTTTGGGCAAAGAAATATTTACTTCAGGCCTACACTGGTTCAGACCGTATGAGATACACCCTCTACATACAATGGTTTGATTCACGGATTTGAAATACAGCCATTTTGGGCAAAGAAATATTTACTTCAGGCCTACACTGGTTCAGACCGTGTGAGATACCCCCTATACATACAGGGGTTTGATTCAGGGATTTGAAATACAGCCATTTGAAATACAGCCATTTTGGGCAAAGAAATATTTACTTCAGGCCTACACTGGTTCAGACCGTATGAGATACACCCTCTACATACAATGGTTTGATTCACGGATTTGAAATACAGCCATTTTGGGCAAAGAAATATTTACTTCAGGCCTACACTGGTTCAGACCGTGTGAGATACCCCCTATACATACAGGGGTTTGATTCAGGGATTTGAAATACAGCCATTTGAAATACAGCCATTTTGGGCAAAGAAATATTTACTTCAGGCCTACACTGGTAAAGACCTTGTGAAATACCCTCTCTACATACAGGGGTTTGATTCAGGGATTTGAAATACAGCCATTTAAAATACAGCCATTTTGGGCAAAGAAATATTTACTTCAGGCCTACACTGGTTCAGACCGTATGAGATACACCCTCTACATACAAGGGTTTGATTCAGGGATTTGAAATACAGCCATTTTGGGCAAAGAAATATTTACTTAAGGCCTACACTGGTTCAGACCGTGTGAGATATCCCCTCTACATACAGGGGTTTGATTCAGGGATTTGAAATACAGCCATTTAAAATACAGCCATTTTGTGCAAAGAGATATTTAATTTAGGCCTACACTGCTTCAGGCCCTGTGATATACCCCCTCTACATACAGGGGTTTGATTCAGGAATTTGAAATACAGCCATTTTGTGCAAAGAAATAATTAATTTAGGCCTACACTGGTTCAGGCCCTGTGAGATACTCCCTCTACATACAGGTGTTTGATTTAGGCATTTAGAATACAGCCATTTGAAATACAGCCATTTTGGGCAAAGAAATATTTAATTGAGGCCTAGTCTCGTTCAAGCCTTGTGAGATACACCCTTTACATACTGTCGTTCTTTTCTACTATTAATTACACACCCATTTAGGGCAAGATCCTAAATTCAAAAAATATGAGGAGAGCGTCAAATAAGGGACGTGGCCCAGGTCGTGGTGCTCCTGGTGGAGCTCCTGTTGCAGGGAGAGGACGTGGTCGATCTGTGCCAGCTACAAGCAAAATTAATACCCCTTCCTCAGGTGTGAGTAGGTGACAAAACCTGCAGCAGTATTTGGTCGGGCCTAATGCTGCTCTTTGAATTGTGAGGCCTGAACAAGTACAGGCGATAGTAGATTGGGTTGCTGACAGTGGATCCAGTTCCTTTACTTTGTCTCCCACGCAGTCTCCTGCTGAAAGATCACAGTTGGCACCTGCAGCCGATGTCCATTAGTCTTTCACCTCACCCCCTTGCAAATCAGACAAGCAGTCTGAGCCCCAAGTCATGCAGCAGTCTCTTCTGCTTTTTGATGACTCTGTTAGCAGGGTTTCCCAGGGCCATTTACCTAGCCCTGCCCCAGAAGTGGAAGAGATTGAGTGCACCGATGCCCAACCACTTAACTTTCAAGATGAGTACATGGGAGGACCATCGCAGCACGTCTCGGATGATGACGAAACACAGGTGCCAACTGCTGGGGCTTTTGAAAGTGTGCAGACCGACAAGGAAGGCAGGGGTGAAGACTGAGTGGAAGGTGATGTGGAGGACGATGAGGTCCTCGACCCCACATGGAATCAAGGTCATGCGAGTGACCTATGTAGTTCGGAGGAAGAGGTGGTGGTCGCACAGAGTCACCAGCACAGCAGAAGAGGGAGCAGGGTGAAAAGCGGAGCGGCCGTCCTCTAGAGAGTACGCCTCCTACTGCCCACCGCAGAAAGGGACCGAGCACACTAAAGCCAGCTCCAAGGAGTTCCCTGGAGTGGCAGTTCTTCAAACAATGTGCTGACGACAAGACACGAATGGTTTGCACGCTGTGCAATCAGAGCCTGAAGCGAGGCATAAACGTTCTCAACCTGAGCACAACCTGCATGACCAGGCATTTAAGTGCAAAGCACGAGCTGCAGTGGAGTAGACACCTCAAAAACCAAGAAAGGTCTCTGGCTCCTCCTGCTTCCTCTTCTGCTGCAGTCGTGGCCTCTTCATCCACCTCTGGAGTGACAGTCCCACCTGCCACCCTGCAAACAGAGGATCTGCCAGCAACACCAACACCTGGGTCACCAAGCATCTCCACAATGGCCCACGGAAGCGTTCAGCTCTCCATCTCCCAAAAGCAGGAGTGGAAGACGAAGTACCTCCCTACCCACCCGCGATCCCTAGCCCTGAATGCCAGCATTTCTAAATTACTGGCCTTTGAAATGCTGTCATTCCGTCTGGTGGATACAGATAGTTTTAAAGGCCTTATGGCGGTTGCTGTCCCGAAAGTACGTCGTGCCCAGCCGCCACTACTTTTCAAGGCGAGCCATCCCTTCCCTTCACAACCAAGTAGGAGACAAAATTTGGTGTGCACTGCGCAACGCCATCTGTGGCAAGGTGCACCTGACTACGTATACGTGGACCAGTAAGCACGGTCAGGGCCTTTATATCTCCATAACAGCACACTGGGTAAATGCAGTGGCAGCTGGGCCTGAGGCGGATAGCAGTTTGGCATATGTCCTTCCACCACCGAGGATTGCAAGGCGCTTCAGTTTACCTCTTGTTCCTTCCTCCTCCTACTCTACTGCTTCCTCATCCTCTACCAGCTCCTCATCCGGTCAGCATAACACCTTTACCACCAACTTCAGCACAGCCAGGGGTAAACGACAGCAGGCAGTTTTAAAACTTATCTGTTTGGGGGACAAACCCCACACCGTTAAGGAGCTGTGGACGGGCCTTGAACAACAGACCGATGAGTGGTTTGTGCCAGTCAGCCTCAAGCCTGGCCTGGTGGTGTGCGATAATGGGCGAAATCTCGTAGCAGCTCTGGGACTAGCCGGATTGACGCACATCCCTTGCCTGGCGCATGTGCTGAATTTGGTAGTGCAGAGATTCCTTAAAAATTACCCCGATATGTCAGAGCTGCTGCATAAAGTGCGGGCCGTCTGAGCGCGCTTTCGGCATTCTCACCCTGCTGCTGCTCGCCTGTCAGTGTTGCAGCGTAACTTTGGCCTTCCCGTTCACAGCCTCATATGCGACGTGCCCACAAGGTGGAACTCCACCTTGCACATGCTGGCCAGACTGTGCGAGCAGCAGCAGGCGATAGTAAAGTTTCAGCTGCAGCACGCACGGGTGAGTCGCTCGGCGGAACAGCACCACTTCACCACCAATGACTTGGCCTCCATGCGAGACCTGTGTTCCTTGTTGCGCTGTTTCGAGTACTCCACCAACATGGCCAGTGCAGATAACGCCGTTCTCACCTTTACTATTCCACTTCTATGCCTCCTTTAAAAAACGCTCCTGGCGATGATGGAAGAGGATGTGGCACAGGAAGAGGAGGAGGAAGAGGAATCATTTCGTAGGGTTTCCAGCCAGTCATTCCCAAGTGGCTCCGAGGGTGGATTCCTGCACCCACAAACTTAAGGTACACAATTGTCCAGCCAGGGCACATTTCTGGAGGATGACGAGGTGGAGGATGATGAGGAGGAGATGGAGGAGGAGCATCCATGTTCACAGCAGGGTGGCACCCAGACCAGCTCATGCCATCACTGGTGCATGGATAGGGCGATACAGAGGACACAGACGATACACCTCCCACAGAGAACAGCTTTTCGTTGCCTCTGGGCAGCCTGGCACACATGAGCGATTACATGCTGCAGTGTCTCCGCAACGAGTTGCCCACATTCTAACTTGTGCTGATTACTCGGTGGCCACGCTGCTGGATCCCCGTTACAAGGACAATGTACAGTTCTTAATTCCATCACTGAAGCGTGATCGTAAGATGCGCGAGTACAAGCGCACGCTGGTAGACGCGCTGCTGGTGGCATTCCTACCTGACAGCGGGGGCACAGTGGAAGCACAAGGCGCCAATGCAGCTGGGGCACCATCAGCACCTCAGAAGGCAGGGTTAGCATGGCCGAAATTTGGAAAAGCTTTGTCAGCACGCCACAACAACCAGCACCACCAGCTGATAGGGGAACGTCTTAGCAGGAGGCAGCATTTCACAAACATGGTGGAGCAGTATGTGTGCACATGCCTACACGTACTGAATGACGGGTCTGCCCCCTTCAACTTCTGGGTCTCCAAATTTGGCACAAGGCCTGAGCTTGCCCTTTATGCCTTGGAGGTGCTGGCCTGCCCTGCAGCCAGTGTATTATCTGAACGTGTGTTTAGCACAGCAGGGGGCGTCATCACAGACAAGCGCAGCCGCCTGTCCACAGCCAATGTGGACAAGCTCACATTCATTAAAATGAACCAGGCATGGATACCTCAGGACTTGTCCGTACCTTTTGCATAATAGACATGTATGCCGGCACTAACCAGCCATTGTTATACTGCAGCGCAATTGCTCATGTTTGTATTTTGGATATTTCACACTCTTTTGAAGTGTACCTTAATTTTACAAAATTAAATTAAAACCAAAAACCTGTGTTGGCTATCTCGTCCTCCTCCACCGCCGCTTCCACCTACCCTGCTACGTCCACCGCCTCCTCAAACTCCTCCTCCATATGGAACTCCACCTCATAAATCACATTTTTTTTTTGTACGTGTTTTATTTTATATCATTTTACTACTTTGTCATTTACATAATTTTTGGGTGTATAGTACCACTGCTAAACCCATTTGGCCGGTTAAAAAATAAATAAATTATTGTCATTAACATTTTCTGGTGAAATTAATCAATTTTTGGGTGTATAGTACCACTGCTATACCTAGTAGGCCGGTTAAAAAAATAAAATAAATTCTCAGTTACATTTTCAGTTGAAATTCTACAATTTTTGGGTGTGAAGTACCACTGCTATACCTAGTAGACTGGTTAAACAATAAAACAATTTGTCAGTTACATTTTATGGTCAAATTCACCAATTTTTGGTTGTAATGTACCCCTCCTCTACCTAGTTGACAGCTAAATAAATTTCAATAATTTTTATTTTACATTTTCAGGTGACAATAAACAATTGTTTTCTGTCATAGACCCCTGCTCTACCAAGTAGACAGGTTAATTAATTTCTGTAATTTTTCTGTTACATTCTTGGGTTGACATTATACTATTTTAGACGTGAATAAACCCCTGCTCTGCATAGGTGACAGGGAATAAAATTTCTGAAATGCTTCTTTAATTGATGCACGTGGTATGCATCAATTAAAGAAGCATTTCAGAAATGTTATTCCCTGTCCTTTGATTCAATGCTCAAACTTAAACAAGTTGTACCACATTTAAGCTTCAATACTTTGTCCCACATTTCCGCTATACTCTTTTGGCCAACATTTGCGCCTCAATAGCTTTTCCCACATTTCTTCTCGATCCCAATTTTAAAAAATAAATTTATCTCCCTTAACCCCTTAAGGAACGGGCTCATTTTCACCTTCAGGACCAGGCCATTTTTTGCAAATCTGACCAGTGTCACTTTATGTGGTGATAACTTTAAAACGCTTTGACTTATCCAGGCCATTCTGAGATAGTTTTTTCGTCACATATTGCACTTCATGACACTGGTAAAATGGAGTAAAAAAAAATCATTTTTATTTATAAAAAAATACCAAATTTGCCAAAATTTTGTACAAATTTGCAAGTTTCCAAGTTTCAATTTCTCTACTTCTATAATACATATTAATACCTACAAAAATAGTTATTACTTTACATTTCCCATATGTCTACTTCATGTTAGGATCATTTTGGGAATGATATTTTATTTTTGGGGGACGTTACAAGGCTTAGAAGTTTAGAAGTAAATCTTGAAATTTTTCAGAAATTTTCAAAAACTAACTTTTAAAGGACCAGTTCAGGTCTGAAGTCACTTTGTGAAGCTTACATAATAGAAACCACCCAAAAATGACCCCATTCTAGAAACTACACCCCTCAAGGTATTCAAAACTGATTTTATAAATGTCGTTAACCCTTTAGGTGTTCCACAAAAATTAATGGAAAATAGAGATACAATTTCAAAATTTCACTTTTTTGGCAGATTTTCCATTTTAATATTTTTTTTTCCAGTTACAAAGCAAAGGTGGGGCAGTAAGTATGCACATGGTGGGGCAGTAAGTATGCACATGCTTACACAAACTAACTGACAGGGGTCAGCCCCTGAAACTTCTGGGTCTCCAAATTGCGCACATGGCCTGAGCTTGCCCTTTTTGCCTTGGAGGTGCTGGCCTGTCCTGCAGCCGGTGTATTGTCTGAACGTGTGTTTAGCACGACTGGAGGGTTATATTTCCCAATGTTTTGGGGTGTACCCTAATTTTAAAAAATAAAAATACATTTTAAAACAAAAAGCAGTGTAGGCTACCTCCTCCTCCTCCGCCGCTGCTTCCACCTACACCGCCACATCCACCGCCTCCTCAACCTCCTACTCCATATGGACCTGGTCCTCCTATATCAATATTTTTTAATTTTTTTTTTTACGTATTTTGTTATTTAAAGTCATTTCCCTATCTATATTTGTTCGCAGAGCACTTGCCATGCTCTTAACCACATTTTGACGACATTTGCAGCCCTCTAGCCCTTTCCATGAAATTTTTACAGCCATTTTAGTGCTCAAAAGTTCGGGTCCCCATTGACTTCAATGGGGTTCGGGTTCGGGGTCAAGTTCGGGTCCCGAACTCGAACTTTTTTCCCAAGTTCGGCCGAACCCATCGAACCCGAACATCCAGGTGTCCGCTCTACTCTAAATCTGACACAATAGAAAACGGATCCGTCCCCCATTTACTTTTAATGGAGTTCATGACTGATCAGTCTTAACTGTGTTAAAGATAATACAACCGGATCCGTTCATAACGGATGCAGATGGTTGTATTATCAGAACAGAAGCGTTTTTGTTGAACCCTGTCGGATTCTGCAAACACGCTAGTGTGAAAGTAGCCTTAGAAATTCAATTTATTACGAATTAATTCATCACGAATCGCTATAAATTAGGTATACCCAAGCCACTCTCTCTTACAGAGGAGCTGTGGACAGATGACCTTGTAAAGTTACCTTAATCATAAACTTTCAATGCCCTTTAACTGTTAGTGGTTTCCTGTTTTATAGATAGGTAATTCCATAACGCCTTGATTCTCAAGTTGGGGTGAATAAGCTAACAATTCACAGTGAAGGGTAATATTGGCGGTACACGTTCAAATAGAAAATTTGATTCTCAGCCTGAAGGAACGTTAAATATGAAAATAATAAATATTTTAATAGAACTCAATAACGGGGTATAGATAAAATCAGGCATACAGGAAATCAGAGATGCGGAGAGGGATCAGGTAATAGTCCATCCAGCACTCTGAAAGCCTGACTAGTGACCTGTGTATAGGGCCAGCGTCCAGTGTTGGGGCACACTGATAGACGTGTGGCCTAAATCCACAGGGTATTATGAACGCACCACTCAGTGCAGGGACTGACACTATTGATCTAATCCACTAGTCATTTGGATTTGCTCAGGGTTTATAGCAATGCCGTGGACAGTCAATGCAGCTCTAATGGGTTTTGGTGCACCCTAACACTGCTGCCCTAACAAATGAATAATGCGTCTGCTTATGTACGCTCACATACAGTTCTTGTGACACGATTATCAACTGTCCTATTGAGTGAGCGATAGATGACACGGCAATCGCTCTACGCGTTTCAACATGACAGATGTATCTCATGTCTCATCAGGAGCGAAACTGCTTCATTACAGTGTCAAGTAAAGTGGAGCTATTGCACTGTAACGTGCGTACATCGGCGCTGTGATGGCCGTGTGCGGCCAGCTACACGCCGGGTATAAATCATCTAAGCCCCGCCCCCCGAGAGTGAGTGCCGGCTCTGATCTCCAATCAGGGACGGAGGCGCGTCCTCTGACCCGCTCCCTTACAGGACCGTCGCACAATACAGCATCATCCACTCACGGGGAGGAGCATAACTATGCTCGATTACATGGGGGAATATTCGAATGCGGTTTAAATCGTCGAATGACCACACTTAGAAGAATTGATCAGGGTATACAAGGAGCATCTAAACATGAGAAGTACCATCGAAGGTGACTTGGATGGTCCACACAGACAGCATATAATTTAAATGAGTAACTATAATATAAGCCACCATTCCGCAATTCATGCGAGATGGTAGCATAAATCAATAGACACTCTAGATGAATGCCACCCAGAATCACTGTGGCAGAGTAAAAAACCATGTATTCCACAACCCTGGTATCTTAAATGAAGCAGGAAAACGAAACTGCCTCATTTAGTCCCTTAGGATGCACTGTGTCCAGTTTGAAAATTCATTCGGTCTCTTTGCGGAGCAATGGCACATCAATGTCTCCTCCGCGAATGGATGTGACAATGTGCTCGATCCCTTGGACCTTCAGCACATCTGGGTTACCCCCATGATGGTCACACACGTGGCGTGCCACAGAAGTATCATGCTTGTTTTTGATATCCAGTAGGTGTTCACCAATAAGTCTCCGTAGTTCACGTCTGGTCTTACCCACTTACTGTACACCACATTGGCAAGTCAGAAGATACACCCCTCCCACTGATGTACATCTAATGAAGGATCTGATGGAGAATATTTCCTTAGTCACTTGGCTAGTAAAGTATGCCCCCTTCATGATGTTACCACAAATGATGCATGTACCGCATGGAAAGGTACCAGTAAGTGTATTTTTGAGCCATGTGTCAGATGTTGGGTTTGAGTAAATACTGTGGACCAGACGATCACGTATGTTGGAACTACGGCGAAATGTGATGGAGGACGATCTAACACTAACTCGCCAATATCTGGGTCAGACTGCAGAATGGGCCAATGTTTCTGAAGGATGTCACGTACACGTTTCTCTGCTTTATCCTACGTTGCTATAATCCTTGGAAAATTCTGGCCCTGCGGTCTCTGTTTGGGAATCAGTAGTTGGTCACGGCTAACACTCATAGAGTGATGGTATGCTCTTTTGAGTGTTTGCTCAGGATATCCCCTGCGCTTAAACCGTGTCCAGGTCATTTGCAGCCATCTTGAAGTCCCTCATTTCTGAGCAGTTTCTCCTGGCCCTCAGGTACTGGCCTTTGGGAATGCCACTCCTGAGGGCCAGGGGATGGCCACTATCCCACCTCAGTAGGCTGTTAGTAGCGGTCTGCTTGCGAAACAGATTTGTCGTGATCTTCCTATCTGTCCCCACAGCAACAGTCAGGTCCAGAAATGTAATGGCCCGCTCATTAATCTCAGACGTAAAGAATAGACCTAGCTGATTGTTGTTAAGTTCAGCTACGAATTTGGTGAACCAATCCTTGGTCCCCTTCCACAGTATAAACACGTCGTCGATATATCTGATCCAGATTATCGACGACGTGTACTGCTCCATGGCATCACCAAAGACGACCTCCTTTTCCCACCAGCCCAGGTAGAGATTCGCGTAGGTAGGGGCACAAGGACTGCCCATCGCAACTCCCCTGAGCTGGTGGAAAAAGTGGTGATCAAAAAGGAACACATTATAATTCAAGACAAAGTCCAATAGTTCCATTACAAAAGCGTTATGTCGATTGAGGTGTGCACCCCTCTGTTGAAGGAAGGCCTCCACATGTTTTGACCAGCAACCCAGCTGTCCTTCAATGGTTGATTTGGTCTTCAACATCAGCTCAAATAACATTGGACACCCAGAGCCAGGAGTCGGTAGGTACCTCTGACACCACACTTAGTTGGTATGGTTCAGTAACAAGCTCTGTGCCCTCAACTGTCCTAAACATGCCAATATTTTTTCTGCTCGGGAAGTATTGTATGCTACCAACTCTGCTCCTTTTTTCAGAGAGGGCAAGCTTATTGAGGACTGTCAGCAGCTACTGCCCAGCCCAGATTTGAAGGAGAGGGTCGCTGCTTCCTGCTGTAAGCATGCAAGTAGTGATGATGAGAGTTGCATGGGAGCAGGTGTCTCAAGCAGTCAGGGACACGGCGTTGAGGCTACTGAGGGCGACATGAGTGAGAAGCATGATGATGTAACTGATCGCACATGTGAGCCAGGTGAAGAGGGGGTGAGGGTGGCAGCTTCTGTGAGAAAGCGGCAGGGTGACAGCGTGCAGCTGAGCCAGCAGGGTGCAAGCATGGCTGTGAGCCAGCAGGATGGCAGCAGTGAAAGATCTGTAGTCAAATGTGCCTGGTGTAGACCATCTGCTGCTCAGGAGCCTACCTCTCTGGAAACAACTAGGGTTTAAGGGTTTATAGAGGCAGCAGCAGGCAGTCGACACGTAGTGGTGGGGGTAAAATGCCATTCTCGCCAGTGTGGAAATTTTTCATCAAATCGCTGGAGGACGTCAGTGTGATCGTATGTAGGATCTGTGGGCAGAAGGTGAAGCACGGCCTGGGTGCCAATTTTAGCTTCATGGCTCTCTGTCAATACATGGAGCATCACCATAAAGTGGCCTGGGAAAACCGTGGCGCTAATGTAGTGGTACAGCCTGATGTAGCAACCATTGCATTTCCCAGTGGCCTGCACCCCTTCTCCAGCAGTCAACGCTCCACCACCTCAGCAGATGGGAGCCGTGTTTTCTTCCCATCGTCTACTGGTCCTGATGCTCCTTCTCTTCCTATTCCTCATCATGCATTTCGCCAGTAATTGATAACCGAGGCAATTGCAAAAATACAACAGTTTGTGTGCACTCATACAACATACAACAGTGCAGAAGCTGAACGTGCTCCTGGCCAAGTTGTTGGTACTACAGTCCCTCACTTTCCATGTGGTTGACTCTACCCATTTCAGAGAACCAATGGCTTGTGCCACGCCAAGGTAGAGAGTCCCAAGCCATCATTACTTCTCTAAAAACTTGGCCAGGTGATGGCAATACCGCCTTCGCGTTCTCATGTTGTGACGATTGGAAAATGGCATGATGCAGGCTGCAACGTGATGGTAGGCAGACAGACAGCAATACTGACAAGATTGGGCATCTGTACCAAATAGAAGTCTATTGATCACATTCAGCCTGTCTGGACTGAGAAAATGTCCATGTTGATGGAGTAATCATGTAGATTTATGTCGCTTAAAGAAAAATAAATAAAAAGTCAACCATATTAGCACCCCCAAAATGTGTAAATTTTAAACTTGTTGAAAGTGAATATACATAAACTGTCCATTTAGGCATTGGTAGCTTGATGCAGGCAGCAGCCATACACAACATGATGGTAGGAAGACAGACAGCAAGAGTGGCAAGATTGGGCACCGGCGGCAAGGAGAGGTCTATTGATCACATTCAGCCTCTCTGCACTGTGAGAAAATGTTCATGTTGATGCTGTTATCTCAAACATTTATGCTGCTTAACCCCTTCAGTACCGAGCCACTTTTCATCTTAAATCCCAGGTCGTTTTTTGCAAATCTGACATGTGTCACTTTATGTGCTAATATTGTTGGAACGCTTTTACCTATTCAAGCCATTCTGAGATTATTTTCTCGTAACACATTGTACTTCACGACAGTGGTAAATTTGAGCCTATGTATTTCACCTTTATTTATAAAGTAATCCAAAATTTACCAAAAATTTTGAAAAATTTACAATTTTCTAAATTTGAATTTATTTACTTTAAGACAGATAGTAATACCTAATAAAATAATTATCAATCAACATTCCCCATATGTCTACTTTATGTTGGCATAATTTTGTAAATGTAATTTTATTTTTTTAGGACGTTAGAAGGCTTAGAATTTTCAGAAGCTATTTTTTAAATTTTTAACAAAATTTCCAAAACCATTTTTTTAAGCACCAATTCAGTTATAAAGTGATTTTGAGGGGCTTACATAATGGAAACCAAACCACCCATAAATGACCCCATTCAAATTATTCAAAACTTATGTTACACACTTTGTTAACCATTGAGGTGTTCCACAAAAAATAAAGGAAAATGGAGGTGAAATTTCAAAATTTTATTTCTTTTTGTCGATTTTTTTATATTAATCTTTTTTTTTTCTTTCAACACAGCAAGGATTAACAGCAACATAAACCTCAATATACATTACTCTGATTCTGCAGTTTACAGAAATACCCCATATGTGGTAGTAAACTACTGAGGCACATGGCAGTAGTCAGAAGGAAAGTAGAGCCATGTGATTTTTGGAGGTAGATTTTGCTAGAATGGTTTTTGGGCACCATTTTGTATTTACAGAGACCCTGACTTACCCCTACAGTGGAAACCCTCAAAAAGTCACCCCATTTTGAAAACTACACCCCTTAAAGAATATAATAAGGGGTGTACTGAGCACTTTGACCCCCTAAGCATTTTGCGGAATTTGGAAACACTTGCCTATGAAAATGAAAAGTTTCATTTCTTCCAATAAAATGTTGCTTTAGCCCCAAACTTTTCATTTTTACAAGGGGTACCACCCATATGTGGTGGCAAACTGCTGTGGAGGCACATGGCAGGACTCAGAAAGGAAGGAGTGCTATATGGCTTTTGCAGTGCATATTATGATGGATTGGTTTACGGGCTCCACTGGTTTTTATTTTCTAAGGGATTGTCTTATGTGGGGCAGGGGCGTTGCTAGGGTCTCAAAAGATGCCCCATACCCGCACTAGCACTAAATACATTTTAATTGCTTTACTTGCTGCATATACACTATCAAACATACAGGAGTATACAGCAGCACATACCTCTCACATCCAGAGCTTCACAAGTGGTTTCTCTACTGATCTTCTCTATCATCATCTTCTACATGAGGGCTGGCTGAGAGAAGTTGTCCTGACCTAATCACTGCAGAGTGTGATACACAGACATCTTAGCTTCCTAACATTTCTATCATCACTCCCAACAACCTGGACTCCCAACAGTGTTATCCTGCTGCTCGCTGTGCCCCCCAATACCCCCAAATACTACCCTGAAGAAAAATTACTACCATACAAATAGTCCCCCCCATAGTAATAGTGCTCCTCCAAGTCCCACCAATAGACTGCAATTGGTTATAATTGGTTATATATGGACGCTACTTAAACTGCTGTCACATGACCTAAATAACATCACTCTCCTCCAAGATACAGTCCACATGTAAATAAGATCACTCCCAACCCTTCAACCCCTCCAACATACAGTCCCATGTAAATAATATCACACCCTTCCCTTCAGCCCCTTCAATATACAGTCACATGTAAATAACATCACTCCCCCTCCCTTCAGCCCCTTCAATATACATTCCACATGTAAATGACACCCCTCCCTTCAGCCCTAACATACAGTCCCTTGTAAATAACATCACTCTCTCAACCAAGCAGGAAGGTTGTATGAGAGAGCAGAACTACAACTCCCAGCATTCCTCTGGCTCTCACACTGTATCCATTCTTTCACTTGCCTCTCCTCAGTCACAGAAGCCATCACAGTCAGGGTCTTCTCCACTAGTTCTCTTCTTCACAGCTTAGCTCCGCCCCATCACATGACGGTGACATCTTCAAAGGTCCTTCTCCACCACTGAGCTCTGCCTCTAGCACAGATCACTTGACTGTGATGTCATCACAGGTCCTTCAGCTCCTACGTCCCTGGTTAGTAGTCACGCTTTTTTTCATTAGTACATTCATGAGTACATTCGGGGCCTGGGTCAAAACATCTGGGGCCCAGGCCCCGAATGTTTTAACCTAGTGACGCCCATGATGTGAGGGTTCATTTTTTGCGGGATAAGGTGAAGTTTTCAATGGTACCATTTTGGGGTATATATGACTTTATGATCACTCGAAATTATGTATTTTTTTTACATGCGAGGTGACAAACAATGACTGTTCTGGCATAGATTTAATTAATTTTATTATTACAGTGTTCACCTGACAGAGTACCGTATTTTTCACCCTATAAGACGCACCGGCCCATAAGACGCACCTAGGTTTTTGAGGAGGAAAATAAGAAAAAAAATATTTTGAACCAAAAGGTGTGCTTTTGGTGGGTTTTGAACTAATTGTGGTCTGTGGATGGCACAGTTATGGGGGATCTGTGGATGGCGCACTGTTATGGGGGATCTGTGGGTGACGCACTGTTATGGGGGATCTGTGGGTGACACTTATGGGGGATCTGTGGGTGACACTTATGGGGGATCTGTGGGTGACGCACTGTTATGGGGGATCTGTGGGTGACACTTATGGGGGATCTGTGGGTGACACTTATGGGAGATCTGTGGGTGACACTTATGGGGGATATGTGGGTAGCTCTTATTGGGCTCTCTGGATTGCACTGTTATGGGGATCTGTGTATGACACTGTTATGGGGAGGATCTGTGGATGACACATATATAGCATCTTATGCTATGTGTCATCCACAGATCCCCTCCATAAGTGTCCCTGTAGTGAATGACCCTCAATACACGCTGGCGGCCGGCATCTGCTTTTATAATGACAGCGGGGCCCGTGCAGTGACTGTATTCTACTACACGGGCCCCGCTCACTGTATAATCCTGCTGGCAGCGTGAGTCATACGTCATGCGCCCATGCCGTCTGCTTCATTCATAAAGTGGGTGGCGCAGGCGCATGACGTATGACTCACGCTTCCAGCGTCCGTCCTCCCGGCCTGCCTCCTCCCTCCTCTCTGCTACCTACCGAGCGGCGAGCGCTTGTAGTTGTAAGTACCGGTAATACACAGCGCTCCTTATGTGATTACATACAATTACAATTAACTATTAGACATAGGATTATACAGTGAGCAGGGCCCGTGTAGTAGAATGCAGTCACTGCACGGGCCTTGCTGTCATTATAAAATCAGATGCCGGCCCCCAGTCCCGCCTCCCTCACAGCTGATACACCCGCCGCACGGCATCGCGGCGGGTGTATAATTGAAAAATCAGCAAAATCAGCTGCATTCACCGTATAAGACGCACTGCTATTTTCCCCCCACTTTTTGGGGGGAAAAAGTGCATCTTATACGGCGAAAAATACGGTATATCATGTGATATTTTTATAGAGCAGGTAGTTACGGACAAATTGATACCTAATGTGTGTATTATTTCTATTTTTGTAAAGTTTTACACAGTAAAAGCATCTTTGAATAGCATATCGTTTTTATTTTTCAGGCTATTGTCTTAGCTAGGGGCTCATTTTTTGGCAGAATGAGATCAGGGTTTGATTGGTACCATTTTGGGGTAAATACTAGTGTTGATCGAGCACCTTAGTGCTCGGGGGTAGAGTTGAGCGGACACCTGGATGTTCGGGTTCGACGGGATCGGCCGAACTTCACAAAAAAGTTTGAGTTCGGGACCCGAACTTGAACCGAACTTGAACCGAACTTGACCCCGAACCCGAACTCCATTGACGTCAATGGGGACCCAAACTTTTGAGCACTAAAATAGCTGTAAAAAATTCATGGAAAAAACTAGAAAGTTGCAAATGGCAGCAAAATATGGTTAAGAGCATGGCAAGTGCTCTGCAAACAAATGTGGATAGGAAAATGACTTTAAATAGCATAAAATACGTAAAAAAAATATAATAAACTTGATCTAGGAGGACGAGGTCCATATGGAATAGGAGGTTGAGGAGGCAGTGTAGGTGGAAGCGGCGGTGGAGGAGGAGGTAACCTACACTGTTTTTTGGTTTTAATTATTATTATTTTTTGTTTAAATTAGGGTACACCCCAAAACATTGGGAAATATAACCTGTGATAACCCCCTCCAGTCGTGTCAAACAAACGTTCAGACAATATACTGCCTGCAGGGCAGGCCAGCACCTCCAAGGCGTAAAGGGCAAGCCCAGGCCATGTGCTCAATTTGGAGACCCATCAGTCAGTACGTGTAGGCGTGTAGGCGTGTGCACGCATACTGCCCCACCATGTCGCACGTCCCCGTGATGTTCACAATCCAATTGGATATCTTCTCTATCAACTTTCGATGTTCTTTTCTGCGGCAAGCTCAGGCCATGTGCCCAATTTGGAGACCCATCAGTCAGCACGTGTAGGCGTGTGCCCGCATACTGCCCCACCATGTCGCACGTCCCCGTGATATTCACGATCCAATTGCATATCTTCTCTATTAACTTTCAATGTTCTTTTCTCAGCCTACCATTTTGATCACGGTTATCGGCGAATCAGGGTTCCACGCCGGAGAGGGAACATGAGAAAGAGATACCACATCCAAGGGAGGTCAATGGATAAAATTTAATGTTGATCGAGTGGAAAAGTGGGACAAATTATTGAAGCCGAAGATTACAAGTAAAGAAGTCGGCGCGTGTCAATTAAATGAAGAATTTTTGAAATTTAATTCCCTATCACCTATGCAGAGCAGAGGTTTGTATACGGCAAAAATGGTAACATCTCACCCAATAATGTAACGGACAAATTAATGAAATGTTTTTACCTGTCTACTAGGTATAGCAGTGGTATATCACACCCAAATATTGGTGAATTTCACGCGAAAATGTAACAGACAAATTAGTGAAATGACATAAAATAAAATACGTTCAAATTAAAAAAATAAACTTAATTTAAGAGGTGGAGGTCCATATGGAGTAGGATTTTGAGGAGGTGGTGGACGTAGCGGTGTAGGTAGAAGCGGCGGTGGAGGAGGACGAGGTAGCCAACACTGGTTTTTGGTTTTAATTAAATTTTTTTTTTTTTTATTAGGGTACACTCCAAAAGAGTGGGAAATATCAAAAATGCAACAATGAGCAATTGAGCTGTAGTATAACAATGGCTGGTTAAGGCCGGTATACATATCTATTTTGCACAAGGTACGGACAAGTCCTGTGGGATCCATGCCTGGTTCATTTTAATGAAGATGAGCTTGTCCACATTGGCTGTGGACAGGCGGCTGCGCTTGTCTGTGATAACGCCCTCTGCCGTGCTAAACACACGTTCAGACAATACACTGGCTGCAGGGCAGGCCAGAACCTCCAAGGCGTAAAGGGCAAGCTCAGGCCATGTGCCCAATTTGGACACCCAGAAGTTGAAGGGGGTAGACCCGTCATTCAGTACATGTAGGCGTGTGCACACGTACTGCTCCACCATGTTGCTGAAATGCTGCCTCCTGCTAAGACGTTCCATATCAGCTGGTGGTGCTGGTTATTGTGGAGTTCTGACAAAGCTTTTCCACATTTCGGCCATGCTAACCCTGCCTTCTGAGGTGCTGGTGAGCGGGAAGGCCGAAGTTACGCTGCAGCACTTACAGGCGAGCAGCAGCAGGGTGAGAACGTCTAAAGCGTGCACAGACGGCCCCTGCTTTATGCAGCAGCTCTGACATATCGTGGTAGTTTTTAAGGAACCTCTGCACCACCAAATTCAGCACATGCGCCAGGCAAAGGATGTGCGTCAAACTGGCTAGTCCCAGAGCTGCGACGAGATTTCACCGATTATCGTACACCACCAGGACGGGCTTGAGGTTCACTGGCACCAACCACTCATCGGTCTGTTGTTTAACCCCTTAAGGACTTAGGACGTACCGGTACGGCATCGGTCCCGAATCCTTAAGGACCCATGACGGGCTTTAATTCGCGATTCCGGCACCGCGGGGGTTAATCGGAACGGGATGCCGGCTGAAATCGACGATCGCAGAAAACCGCAGGTCAATTCAGACCTGCAGTTTGCTGCGCTTTTAGCCGATTCTGATCCCCGCGGTCTCTGACCGTGGGGATCAAACTTTAAAATGCCCGAAATAAAGTTTTATTACCCCCCCCTGCACCCCTGATTGATATTATGTGGGCGGGTGGTGCAGGGGGGGTGTCGCAGGAGGTGCGGGAGGCGGGCGGTGCGGCAGGCGGGATCGCGATCCCCCGCCCGCCTCCCCTTGAATAATCGTTGGTGTACAGTGGGTATACCAGGGTGTCAGCACATTGCTGACACCCTGGTATAAACAGCTGACATCGGTGATGCGATGTCAGCCGTTTAACCCTTTCCATACAGCGGTCCGTACGGACCGCTGTATGGAAAAGGCTAACGGCTCAGGGAGCTCCCTCCCTCTCCCATCGGGGGGCTGCTGTGCCTTTGCAGACCCCCGATGGGAGAGGGAGAGAGCCCCCAGACAGCCCCCCGACAGCCCCGTCCTTACCCTTCCCCGTCTGCGAAGTTCTGACCACTACTGAGCAGACGGGGAAGGTTCCCATGGCAACAGGACACCTTCCTGCTGTCCATGGTGCTGAACAGATCTGTGCTAAAGGCAGAGATCTGTTCAGACAAAGTGTAAGTAAAATACAGTACAGTACAATATATTTGTACTGTACTGTATTATACAGACATAAGACCCACTGGATCTTCAAGAACCAAGTGGGTCTGGGTCAAATTTTTTTTTTAAAAAAGTGAAAAAAGTTAAGATTAAAAAAAACACATTTATCACTGAATAAAAATAAAAAAAATAAAATACACTACACATATTAGGTATCGCCGCGTCCATAACGACCTGATCTATAAAACGGTCATGTTACTTTCCCCGCACGGTGAACGCCATAAAAATAAAAAAATTAAAACTATGAGAAAATTGAAATTTTGCCCACCTTACTTCCCAAAAAAGGTAATAAAAGTGATCAAAAAAGTCGCATGTACGCCAAAATAGTACCAATCAAACCGTCATCTCATCCCGCAAAAATCATACCCTACCCAAGATAATCGCCCAAAAACTGAAAAAACTATGGCTCTTAGACTATGGAAACACTAAAACATGATTTTTTTTGTTTCAAAAATGAAATCATTGTGTAAAACTTAAATAAATAAAAAAAAAGTATACATATTAGGTATCTACGCGCCCGTATCGACCAGCTCTATAAAAATATCACATGACCTAACCCCTCAGGTGACCACCGTAAAAAAATAAAAATAAAAACGGTGTAAAAAAAGCAATTTTTTGTAATCTTACGTCACAAAAAGTGTAATAGCAAGCGATCAAAAAGTCATATGCACTCCAAAATAGTGCCAATCAAACCGTAATCTCATCCTGCAAAAAATGAGACCCTACTTAAGATAATCGCCCAAAAACTGAAAAAACTATGGCTCTTAGAATATGGAGACACTAAAACATTTTTTTTGTTATAAAAATGAAATCATTGTGTAAAACTTACATAAATGAAAAAAATTGTATACATATTAGGTATCGCCACGTCCGTGACAACCTGCTCTATAAAATTACCACATGATCTAACCTGTCAGATGAATGTTGTAAATAACAAAAAAAAAAAACGTGCTAAATAATCTATTTCTTGTTACCTTGCCGCACAAAAAAGTGTAATATAGAGCAACCAAAAATCATATGTACCCTAAACTAGTACCAACAAAACTGCCACCCTATCCCGTAGTTTCTAAAATGGGGTCACTTTTTTGGAGTTTCTACTCTGGGGGTGCATCAGGGGGGCTTCAAATGGGACATGGTGTCAAAAAACCAGTCCAGCAAAATCTGCCTTCCAAAAACCGTATGGTATTCCTTTCCTTCTGCGCCCTGCCGTGTGCCCGTACAGCGGTTTACGACCACATATGGGGTGTTTCTGTAAACTACAGAATCAGGGCCATAAATAATGAGTTTTGTTTGGCTGTTAACCCTTGCTTTGTAACTGGAAAAAAATTATTAAAATGGAAAATCTGCCAAAAAAGTGAAATTTTGAAATTGTATCTCTATTTTCCATTAAATCTTGTGCAACAACTAAAGAGTTAACAAAGTTTGTAAAATCAGTTTTGAATATCTTGAGGGGTGTAGTTTCTTAGATGGGGGTCACTTTTATGGAGTTTCTACTCTAGGGTTGCATCAGGGGGGCTTCAAATGGGACATGGTGTCACAAAACCAGTCCAGCAAAATCTGGCTTCCAAAAACCATACGGCGCACCTTTCCCTCTACGCCCTACTGTGTGTCCGTACAGTAGTTTACGGCCACATATGGGGTGTTTCTGTAAACGGCAGAGTCAGGGCAATAAAGATACAGTCTTGTTTGGCTGTGAACCCTTGCTTTGTTAGTGGAAAAAATGGGTTAAAATGGAAAATTAGGCAAAAAAATTTAATTCTCAAATTTCATCCCTATTTGCCAATAACTCTTGTGCAACACCTAAAGGGTTAATGAAGTTTGTAAAATCAGTTTTGAATACCTTGAGGGGTGTAGTTTATAGAAAGTGGTCATTTTTGGGCGGTTTCTATTATGTAGGCCTCGCAAAGTGACTTCAGACCTGTAGTGGTCCCTAAAAATTGGGTTTTTGTAAATTTCTGAAAAATTTCAAGATTTGCTTCTAAACTTCTAAGCTTTGTAACATCCCCAAAAAATAAAATATCATTCCCAAAATGCTACAAACATGAAGTAGACATATGGGGAATGTAAAGTCATCACAATTTTTGGGGGTATTACTATGTATTACAGAAGTAGAGAAACTGAAACTTTGAAATTTGCTAATTTTTCAAAATTTTTGGTAAATATGGTATTTTTTAATGCAAAAAAATTACTTTTTTGACCCAATTTTAGCAGTGTCATGAAGTACAATATGTGACGAAAAAAAAATTTCAGAACGGCCTGAATGAGTCAAAGTGTTTTAAAGTTATCAGCACTTAAAGTGACACTGGTCAGATTTGAAAAAAATGTCCAAGTCCTTAAGGTGAAATAGGGCTGAGTCCTTAAGGGATTAAGGCCAGTCACAGCTCCTGCGAGGTGTGGGATTTGTCCCCCAAACAGATACGTTTTAAAACTGCCTGCTGTCGTTTACCCCTGGCCATGCTGAAGTTGGTGGTGAAGGTGTAATGCTGACTGGATGAGGAGCTGGTAGAGGATGAGGAAGCGGAGTAGGAGAAGGAAGCAACAGGAGGCAAACTGAAGCACCCTGCAATCTTCGGTGGTGGAAGGACATGACCCAAACTGCTATCTGCCTCAGGCCCATCCGCCACTGCATTTACCCAGTGTGCTGTTAAGGAGATATAACGTCCCTGACCGAGCTTACTGGTTAACGTATCCGTAGTTAGGTGGACCTTGCCACAGATGGCGTTGCGCAGTGCACACCTGATTTTGTCCCCCACTTGGTTGTGAAGGGAAGGGATGGCACGCCTGGAAAAGTAGTGGAGGCTGGACACGACGTACTGTGGGACAGGCACCGCCATAAGGCTTTTAAAACTCTCCGTCTCCACCAGACGGAATGACAGCATTTCAAAGGACATTAATTTTGAAATGCTGGCATTTAGGGCTAGTGATCGCGGGTGGGTAGGGGGGTACTTCCTCTTCCGCTCCAGTGTTTGGGAGATGGAGAGCTGAACGCTTCCGTGGGACATTGTGGAGATGCTTGGTGACCTAGGTGGTGGTGTTGCTGGTAGATCCTCTGTTTTTCGGGGTTGCATAAAAATCCTAAAGTTTGGAGGGTGTTTGGATATTTGGGCAGGGTACTATACAAACCCTGACATATCCAGTTAAACACACTGTTTTATTAAGTGTGGAGGATTAGGCTGTACCCATACAATTGTGGTGGGAGCCATTCCTCCAGACTTAGCCTGATGAGTAATCCATGTGGTGGGTCGCCACTATTTTAATAACGATATCAATAAAGTTATTTTAAGCGTTTATTCAGGCAGTAAAATCATACAATAATATATACGCAAACTATTCCTTACAGTTAACCTCATATCGGCCAATATTATATACAAAGTAAAGTTAAACTTCACCACTTTCATGTAATATATGTATTATTAGGAACACCTGTTCCATTTCTCATTAATGCAATTATCTAGTCAACCAATCACATGGCAGTTGCTTCAATGCATTTAGGGGTGTGGTCCTGGTCAAGACAATCTCCTGAACTCCAAACTGAATGTCAGAATGGGAAAGAAAGGTGATTTAAGCAATTTTGAGCGTGGCATGGTTCACAATCTGCTCAGTTACTGGGATTTTCACGCACAACCATTTCTAGGGTTTACAAAGAATGGTGTGAAAAGGGAAAAACATCCAGTATGCAGCAGTCCTGTGGGCAAAAATTCCTTGTGGATGCTAGAGGTCAGAGGAGAATGGGCCGACTGATTCAAGCTGATAGAAGAGCAACGTTGACTGAAATAACCACTCGTCACAACCGAGGTATGCAGCAAAGCATTTGTGAAGCCACAACACACACAACCTTGAGGCGGATGGGCTACAACAGCAGAAGACCCCAACGGGTATCACTCATCTCCACTACAAATAGGAAAAAGAGGCTACAATTTGCACGAGCTCACCAAAATTGGACTGTTGAAGACTGGAAAAATGTTGCCTGGTCTGATGAGTCTTGATTTCTGTTGAGACATTCAAATGGTAGAGTCCAAATTTGGCGTAAACAGAATGAGAACATGTATCCATCCTCTGATGGCTACTTCCAGCAGGATAATGCACCACGTCACAAAGCTCGAATCATTTCAAATTGGTTTCTTGAACATGACAATGAGTTCACTGTACTAAAATGGCCCCCACAGTCACCAGATCTCAACCCAATAGAGCATCTTTGGGATGTGGTGGAACGGGAGCTTCGTGCCCTGGATGTGCATCCCTCAAATCTCCATCAACTGCAAGATGCTATGCTATCAATATGGACCAACATTTCTAAAGAATGCTATCAGCACCTTGTTGAATCAATGCCACGTAGAATTAAGGCAGTTCTGAAGGCAAAAGGGGGTCCAACACCGTATTAGTATGGTGTTCCTAATAATTCTTTAGGTGAGTGTGTGTGTATATATATATATATATATATATGTATATATACACAGTCAGGTCCATAAATATTGGGACATCGACAGAATTCTAACATTTTTGGCTCTATACACCACCACAATGGATTTGTAATGAAACGAACAAGATGTGCTTTAACTGCAGACTGTCAGCTTTAATTTGAGGGTATTTACATCGAAATCAGGTGAACGGTGTAGGAATTACAACAGTTTGCATATGTGCCTCCGACTTGTTAAGGAACCTAAAGTAATGGGACAGAACAATAATCATAAATCAAACTTTCACTTTTTAATACTTAGTTGCAAATCCTTTGTAGTCAATTACAGCCTGAAGTCTGGAACGCATAGACATCACCAGACGCTGGGTTTCATCCCTGGTGTTGCTCTGCCAGGCCTCTACTGCAACTGTCTTCAGTTCCTGCTTGTTCTTGGGGCATTTTCCCTTCAGTTTTGTCTTCAGCAAGTGAAATGCATGCTCAATCGGATTCAGGTCAGGTGATTGACTTGGCCATTGTATAACATTCCACTTCTTTCCCTTAAAAAACTCTCTGGTTGTTTTTGCAGTATGCTTTGGGTCATTGTCCATCCGCACTAGTTTCATTTCAAATCCATTGTGGTTGTGTATAGCTCCAAAAATGTTAGAATTGTGTTTATGGACCTGAATGTATATGACCAGACCATTGACTAGAAACTAAAATCAGTTTTCGGGAGATTATACAAATGTATATATCAAATGTATATCATTATTTCCCAAAGTATAATTTGTACTGCAGCTGAAATTATCTCAAATCAATCTAGATCCTACAGTAATGGTATGGTCTATCCAAATGAATATATATATATATATATATATAAAATCAATTTGCCTAATAAAAAGACATACATTTTACGATACCAGCAAATAAAAATTTAGTTGTCTGAAAGAAGTCAGCGGTCACGATTTAGAAATGAGGGATGGTCAGGTTCTATCTTCCTGCATGTAATTTCTTACTCTCCTGTTTTTCCTCTCCCTTGTCTTGGATGTGATCTCCCTGCCTTGGTCCCCCTTGCTGTCTTCTGCTATCTTTTATGCCCCCCTGTAAGGTGGGCTTGGTCTGTTCTTCCACATGACTAATGATATCACAGTGTCACGGATGGTGTAACAGAAAACTAGAAGACACAAATGAAGAGCCGACTGACTTGATCCAAAACTAAGGAACCAACTGGTAAGCCCTGTAAGCCCTAGCTCTCTCCCTTTCTGCTTAGCCTATGCAAAATTCTCAATGGTAGAAATTTGCATACCCTCGTTCCTCGACTGTATGACACCTGAACACCCTATAATAGTGAGGGGACACGACCACCGGCTCTCTACACTTAATACGGATGGAGTCAGGGTCACCTCGGATCAAGCAAACAGGAAAACAAAGATAAATGAACAGACTTATCTGTAGAAGCATCAGTTGTAGCATCCAGCATGCACTCACTCCAGGAAGTTATATAAACCGCAAAGTGATGCAGTATGGGAGGGGATTTAAAGGGATGCAATCAGTGCAACTAGATAACAGCTGAGAGAGGGAAACGAGATGACAAAACGAAAGCAAAACAAAAGAACCTCAAGCAGGAGGTTCTAAAGAACGCCTGTAAGAGCTTCACAGATGTCTGGTGGTGACACACAGTGTATCAATTTGCCATTTATCTCTTAATCACCACCACCACAAGGGGACACTTGTGTTCTATATAAAAGTTGGTGTCATTACATTTAATTCTAATATTTTCTAAAGATCTAACAGAAAGATAACCTTTGACTTAGGCTCTGGACAAAGCCCTAAATATAGGGAGAAGAGACATTAATGTATGCCAACTGTCAGACATCTAGTAGGCGTAAAGATATACTTCTTTAAGATTATCTTACCAAAACACTCAATCTTCTTTCTCCACATACTTTGAAAATGAGGTAATAAGTTCCACACATTATCCTTTTACACATAACAAAAATTACATTAGTATATCCCACCTAATTCTATGTATTTCGAAAATATAAAACCCCCATGTTAATAATACGTATTGATATGTTTCAATGAAATAAGCATATAAATGTTGCATATAATATCATAATACAATAGTAGGCCCCTTTTCTATTCATTGATAGAAAAAATAAATCTTTAGAACATTTTGTTGTTCATTGTCTTTTGTAAAGGCATGAAGTGTCTTTTATGGTACCTGTCGGAATCCCCCGCAGTTTATGACCTGGGAATGTTTATGTAAAGATTTTTAACTCTTTCCTAGTAATTCTCTGTCTAAGACGATTAAACTTGAATTGACCTTCTAGAAAGCAGACAAAAATGGCTACCATAATGTCCATATACCAATCTGAAAAGTGATACGTATAGGCCTTTACAACATTGATTCCTTTCTGCTCAGTATTTCTGACCCAGCAGCTTCCCCTATAGCTATGCCCCTAAATTCTAGGCCCCTGTGAACAAGGCATACATAGCAGAGCTAGAGAGAGTTCCGAGAAGGGTAACTAAAGTAATAGCTGGAATGGGTAGACTACAATACCCAGAAAGATTATCAAAATTAGGTTTATTCACTTTAGACGACTAAGGGAAGATATAATAACTATGTATAAGTAAATCAGGGGTCAGTACAGAGATCTCTCTCATCATCTATTTATTCTCAGAACAGTGACTGTGATGAGGGGACATCCTCTTCATCTGTGCACAAACAAAGAAGAGGATTCTTTACAGTAAGTCCAGTGAGACTATGGAACTCTGTCTGAGAAGGTGGTGATGGTGAATTCACTAAAAGAGTTTAAGAGGGGCCTGGATGTATTTGTGAAGTGTAATAATATTACAGGTTATAGTGACTAGAGATGGGTTGTTGATCCAGGGAGTTGGTCTGATTGGAGTTGGGGACGATTTTCTTTCCCCTAAAGTGAGGAAAATTTGCTTCTACCTTAGAGGGTTTTTGCCTTCCTCTGGATCAACTTGCATGTTAACAGGCTGAACTAGATGGACAGTTGTCTTTTTTCAGACTTATAAGCTATGTTACTATGTAAAGTGGCACATCATTGACTGTAAGGTCCCTCAGGATAATGGCATCATGGAGGGATTTTAAAGCCCAGGGAAAGACATATATTGAACTTAACAGGAGGAAGCAAAACCCAGTAGGGAAGTGATCGCCATAGGAGTCACCAGGGGGATCACAAGTCCCAAATTACAGTGAGGGAATAGGGGTGTGTCAGATCCCTGTCCCCTAGTGCACTGGGTGCACCCCTCTGTGCTAATAAGGTAGATATTGGGTCAACATAAGTGCAGAACTAGTGCAGGACAGAGGGATCACTGGGGTGTAAGCAGTGCACCCACCCAATACATGATGCAATTATGTGAAGGGGCACATTTATGTGTCCCAGCATGGGGTGAAAACTTAAATCTCTTATCTGCCTTGTGAATGAGCCTAGTTAGGGAGTTTCACCCACCTCTGTAAGGGAGTGGGGGAAACACCCACCAGGCATAGGGTCAGAAGACAACTGTAGCAAGTGACGCCAATCATGGGGGACAACAAAGGTAGCAGCAATGTTCAATATAATAACAAACCTAGGGCAGAAAAGAAAAAAAAAGGAACCCATGAGACTGAGCCATTGAAGGAAGACAGAGGTATCTTCTTTCTGTAAAGAATGAAGAAAATTAATGATTATGGAAGCAATCAATTCATAAATGAAAAATAAAACAAAATGGCATAACCATCAGTTCCTTCAAGCAAAGTTGATGGGACAAGGATGGAGACCTCACACTGATGTCATCTGTTTGCTCTTATGTGTATATATACCTTCATATGGTATTACCTCATTGCTTGACAAAGGCCTCATTGTGCTGGGCTGAAACGTTACTACTTGGGGAATAAACAGGTCCAACACCCATTCACCACATATCTAGAGTGCTGCCTCAATATTTTAATTTTAGATAGATAGATAGATAGATAGCAAAAAAGAGGCAGCACTCCGAATATGGTGAAGGTTGGTGGACCAGCTTTTGTTCACCCAACTGAGATTGTTCAGCCCAAAACAATGAAGCCTTTCTCAAGCTTCTCAGTTGGTTGAATAAAAGTGGGTCCACCACCATTCACCATATCCGGAGTCCTATCTATTTTTTACATACTATACACTGTAAGACCAAGGACCGATGGTCTTGGAGGGATTGCACCCATCTTCACTTGAACAGTGCTTCTAATTTTTTGGTGATAGATAGATAGATAGATAGATAGATAGATAGATAGATAGATAGACAGATAGATACAATATATATCAATATTTTTCTGACTGCATGTTACTACATGCTAAATAATGTGAAATTAAAAACTTAAACAACAGAAACAATTACAATAGAAATGTTGACATGCTCATTATTTCAATATTCAGTCTTAGAAGGTTTTTTAGACAGATAAAAGATACTACTGGATGGTATAGTTGTTTTACATTGTTATTTAATCGCAGGACTTCATGGCACAATAACAAAATATGAAAGCTTCTTACAGTAAAATAAAAGGATATGCCTTCTGGTAATTGTAAAGGTTTATGAATTTGTTGGGTATGGCCATGTCTCACTTCTTTTGGCACATTAATCTAATCAATTAATCTAACCATACTCCATTTACAAAGCTTTCACATAAAAATTAATCAAATCATAGAAAACTATACATTATCAGGTCCACATTGTGTTTTATTTCACTCAGAGTAGCATAGCAGACTTGGCCAATTTCCTTTTAAAGGGGTTTTCCAAAAATCAACATTTATCTTCTGTCGGCAGTATAAAACTTTTTTTTTTCTCATTTCTGTATGTCCTTTAAATAAACAATGCATAGAAAACAAGGAGAGTAATGAATCATTGTTTCTAAAACATTTATCAAGTTAAGAGAGGTTTTCATGCAACAATATCTTTTTGTAAATTTGAAACAATTCATTACATTTTATTTAATGTAGCATTGCAAGAAAAACAGACAATGATCTATCAAATTAAAAGAAAATACTTCTGATTATAAATCATTTTCAGTTCCAGGCTACTGTGTAATGCAGGGGAACAGAAATACATTAACTTTAAATATAATCCAGGGGGTTTACTATTGGGAAGTCTTGAGAAGATTGATCAGACTCCAACATCTTTGTATACAAGTTATGTACAAAATTAGTGAGCTATAGTTCTAGAACTTGTCTACCGTTGATGAACGATTCTCTATATTACTGGACTATAATTACATTTACCAGTAAAAAGCTGTATTTTTCTCACATTTTTTTCTGTAAATTTATTAAATATTTCTGTAAAATCAGAAAAACTCCAAAATAATGATAAAAATTGGGTTTTGTGTTCATCTTTAAAGGGAATGTGTCATTAGAATACTATTGTATAGCTTCATTTAGAGATATGATATAAAGCAGCCAGATTAAATGGGACTCATTGAATTCTAGGGCAGGGGTTGCAGACATGGTCTGACACCACAAGGGAGGGGACTAGACAAAAGTTTTATGATGAACATATTTTTTACAATTGTTGGTGATTTATTTTTATTTTTTTCCCATACAACGTTTTCACACTGGCTAATAAACCTAATAATATGTTGAGAATTAAGGCTATATTATACCTGTAGATTATGCAGGCTATTGTCAGGAGGGAAGCATTTGTTCCCAGAAATTGCCTGCTTGTCAGTGGAGGAGACCATTGCTATTACATGCAGGGATCTCCTCCAAAGTATGGGGATGATCGATCAATAATGTCATCGCTTGTCCCTATACTGAATCATTGTTTGCCAGCAGCATATCGTGATTAGACAGCACTGCTGGCAAACAATAATTTTTAACCCTGTTGAAAGATTGGGATTGCCTGATGAACGAGTGTTTGCTCATACATCAATTAATCTGTGGCAGTATTACACTGCTAGATCGTAGGAACACTCATAAGCGATGATCTGGCATGCTATCTGCCAATCTAATTATCTGTCTACCTTCCACCATTCATAATAAGTGATGGATACAATTTATCTAGTCCCCTCCCTTGTGGTGTCAGAACATGTCTACAACCCCTGCCCTAGAATTCAATGAGTCCCATTTAATCTGGCTGCTTTATATCATATCTCTAAATAAAGCTAAAGGGGTATTCTGGGCTTTTAATTTTCAGCATTAATTGATAACATATGTTATAATTTACCAATAGTGATTGTTTATCTGTAATACCACATTTTCCTGCACTCCACCTCGTCATGTAAATTTTTTTCTGTGTTGGTTCCCTATCCCGATGACATCACATCTATATCTGGGGAGTGGAAGGCTTATAAAACTCTTCCCTGTCAACACAACATCATCAATAATCTTGCTGTGATTGTCAGCAATGATGTTGGTCTCAGGTGAAGGATTTTCCAGCAGGGCTTCAAGCAGACTTGGATCTGTGATGCTCAATCTGGGAGGGAAAGGAGAGGCAGAGACCAGATGCTATACACCTCCTAGTGACTCAGATCTGAATTATGCAGGAGGAGTCAAAAAGCATTCAGAACTAGAGTTGAGCGGACACCTGAATGTCCAGGTTCGGCAGGTTCGGCCGAACTTGAAAAAAAAGTTCGGGTTCGGGACCCAAACTTGACCCGAACTTGACCCCGAACCTGAACCCCATTGAAGTCAAGGGGGACCCGAACTTTTGGGCACTAAAATGGCTCTAAAATAGTCCTGGAAAGGGCTAGAGGGCTGCAAAAGGCATCAAAATGTGCTTAAGAGCATGGAAACTGTTCTGCAAACAAATGTGGATAGGAAAATGACTTAAAATAACATAAAATACAGAAAATTTTTAAATAACAATCTGGATCTAGGAGTAGGAGGTTGAGGAGGCGGTGGATGGGTGTATGTGGAGGTGTAGGTTGATGTGGCGGTGTAGGTAGAAGCAGCGGTGAAGGAGGAATAGGTAGCCAACACTGATTTGTGTTATTTTTTATTTTTAAATTGGGGTATCCCCCAAAATATTGGGACATATAACAAAATAAAACAAAGAATAAGTGCACTTGAGTACAAGAATGGATGGTTGAGGCTGGTATAAATGTCTATTCTGCACAAGGTACGGACAAGTCCTGTGGGATCCATGGCTGGTTTATTTTAATAAACGTAAGCTTGTCCACATTGGCTGTGGCCTGTGATAATGCTCTCTGCCGTGCTAAACACACGTTCACACTATACACTGGCTGCAGGTCAGGTCAGCACCTCCAAGGCTGACAAAGCTTTTCCACATTTGGGCCAGGTTAACCCTGCCTTCTCAGGTGCTGGTGGTGCCCCAGCTGCGTTGGCGACCTCTTCCTCCTCCTCTGCCTTATGCTTCCACTGTGCCCCCGCTGTCAGGTGGGAATGCTATCATCAGCGTGCGCTTGTAGTCGCGCATCTTCCGATCAGTAACAGATGTTTTCCCTAAATTTAGTTCCCTGTCAGCAATGCAGAGCAGGGGTTCAATCACGGCAAAATGGGGTTCATGATACCCAGTAATACAACAGAGGATTTTGAGAGATTTAGGCCCCTGTCAGCAATGCAGAGCAGGGGTTCATTCACGGCAAAAGGGGGTTCATGTCACCCAGTAATACAACAGAGGATTTTGAGAGATTTAGGCCCCTGTCACCCAGGCACAGCAGGGGTTCATTTACGTCAAAAGTGGGTTCATGTCACCCAGAAATACAACAGAGGATTTTGAGAGATTTAGGCCCCTGTCAGCAATGCAGAGCAGGAGTTCATTCACGGCAAAAGGGGGTTCATGTCACCCAGCAATACAACAAAGGATTTTGAGAGATTTAGGCCCCTGTCAGCAATGCAGAGCAGGGGTTCATTCACGGCAAAATGGGGTTCATGTCACCTAGCAATACAACAGAGGATTTTGAGAGATTTTGGCCCCTGTCAGCAATGCAGAGCAGGGGTTCATTCACGGCAAAAGGGGGTACATGTCACCCAGCAATAGAACAGAGGATGTTGAGAGATTTAGGCCCCTGTCAGCAATGCAGAGCAGGGGTTCATTCACGGCAAAAGGGGGTACATGTCACCCAGCAATAGAACAGAGGATTTTGAGAGATTTAGGCCCCTGTCACCCAGGCACAGCAGGGGTTCATTCACGGCAAAAGGGGGTTCATGTCACCCAGCAATACAACAGAGGATTTTAAGAGATTTAGGTCCCTGTCAGCAATGCAGAGCAGAGGTTCATTCACGGCAAAAGGGGGTACATGTCACCCAGCAATAGAACAGAGGATTTTGAGAGATTTAGGCCCCTGTCACCCAAGCACAGCAGGGGTTCATTTACTGCAAAAGGGGGTTCATGTCACCCAGCAATACAACAGAGGATTTTGAGAGATTTAGGCCTTTGTCAGCAATGCAGAGCACGGGTTTATTCACGGCAAAATGGGGTCCATGTCACTCAGCAATAGAACAGAGGATTTTGAGAGATTTAGGCCCCTGTCACTCAAGCACAGCAGGGGTTCATTTACTGCAAAAGGGGGTTCATGTCACCCAGCAATACAACAGAGGATTTTGAGAGATTTAGGCCATTGTCAGCAATGCAGAGCAGGGGTTTATTCACGGCAAAATGGGGTTCATGTCACTCAGCAATAGAACAGAGTATTTTGAGAGATTTAGGCCCCTGTCACTCAGGCACAGCAGGGGTTTGTATACGCCAAAAATGGTAAAATGTCACCCGACAATTCAAAATAAGAATTTTTTCAATTTAGGGCACTAAAATTGCCACTTTTTTAAAATTAAAATCGCTCTAAAATAGTCCTTGGAAAGGCTAGAGGGATGTAAAAGGCAGTAAAATGTGTTTAAAAGCATGGCAACTGCTCTGCAAACAAATGTGGATAGGGAAATAACTTAAAATGAAATAAAATAACTAAAAATTACAAATTATTAACCTGCAACTCAGAGAAGGAGGTGGATATGGAGTCGGAGGTTGAGGAGGCGGTGAATGTGGTGTTTTAGGTGGAGGCAGCAATAGAGGAGGAACAGGTAGCCAACAATGTTATTTTTTATTGGGTAGGTACCCCCCAAAATATTGGGCCAAATAAAAAAAAAAGAAAACAAAGAATCATTGCACTTGACTTGAGTACAAGAATGTATGATTGATGGTGGTATAAATGTCTATTCTGCACAAGGTACAGACAAGTCTTGTGGGACCCAAGCCTGGTTCATTTTAATGAATGTGAGCTTGTCCACGTTGGCTGTGGACAGGCGGCTGCGTCTGTCTGTAATGACGCCTCCTGCCGTGCTAAATACACGTTCAGAGAGTACACTGGCTGCAGGGCAGGCCAGCACCTCCAAGGCATACAGGGCAAGCTCTGGCCATTTGGACAATTTGGAGACCCAGAAGTTGAATGGGGCAGAACCATCAGTCAGTACGTGTAGGCGTGTGCACGGGTACTGTTCCACCATGTTGTTCAAATGCTGCCTCCTGCTTACACGCTCCATATCAGCAGTTGGGGCCGGTTGTTGCGGCGAGGTGACAAAGCTTTTCCACAAGTCAGCCATGCTAACCCTGCCTTCTGAGGTGCTGGCGCTGACACAGCTGCGTTGACGACCTATTCCTCATCCCCTGCTTTCGCCTTGTGCTTCCACTTGTCCCCCGGCGTCAGTTGGGAATGCTCTCAGGAGCGCGTCTACCAGCGTGCGCCTGTAGTCGCGCATCATCCGATCACGCTCCAGTGAGGGAATTAAGGACGGCACATAGTCTTTGTAACGGGGATCCAGCAGGGTGGCCACCCAGTAGTCAGCACACGTTAAAATGTGGGCAACTCTGCAGTTGTTGCGCAGGCACTGCAGCATGTAGTCGCTCATGTGTGCCAGGCTGCCCAGAGGTAAGGACAAGCTGTCCTCTGTGGGAGGCGTATCGTCTGCATCCTCCATATCCTCCCAGCCACGCACCAGTGATGGGCCCGAGCTGCGTTGGATGCCACCTCGCTGTGAATATGCTTCATCCCCATCCTCCTCCTCATCCTCCTCCTCATCGTCCTCCAGTAGTGGGCCCTGGCTGGCCAAATTAATTTGTACCTGGCCTCTGCTGTTGCAAAAATCCTCTTTCTGAGCCACTTCTAAAAGACTGGCCTGAAAGTGTTAGAGATGACCCCTCTTCCTCCTCCTCGTCTTGGGCCACATCCTCTTCCATTATCGCCCTAAGTGTTTTCTCAAGGAGACATAGAAGTGGTATTGTAACGCTGATAACGGCGTCATCGCCACTGGCCATGTTGGTGGAGTACTCGAAACAGCGCAACAGGGCACACGGGTCTTGCATGGAGGCCCAGTTATTGGTGGTGAAGTGGTGCTGTTCCGCAGTGCGACTCACCCGTGCGTGCTGCAGCTGAAACTCCACTATGGCCTGCTGCTGCTCGCACAGTCTCTCCAGCAAGTGCAAGGTGGAGTTCCACCTGGTGGGCACGTCGCATATGAGGCGGTGGGCGGGAAGGCCGAAGTTACGCTGCAGCGCTGAAAGGCGAGCAGCAGCAGGGTGAGAACGCCGAAAGCGCACACAGACAGCCTGCACTTTATGCAGCAGCTCAGACATGTCGGGGTAGTTGTGAATGAATTTATGCACCACCAAATTCAGCACATGCGCCAGGCAAGGGATGTGCGTCAAACCGGCTAGTCCCAGAGCTGCAACGAGATTTTGCCCATTATTGCACACCACCAGGCCGGGCTTGAGGCCCACCGGCTGCAACCACTCGCCGGTCTGTTGTTCTATACCCCGCCACAACTCCTGCGCAGTGTGGGGCCTGTCCCCCAAACACATCACTTTCAGAACAGCCTGCTGACGTTTACCCCTGGCTGTGCTGAAGTTGGTGGTGAAGGTCTGTCGCTGACCGGATGAGGATGTGGAAGAAGAGGAGGAGGAAGCCGAGTAGGAAGAGGAGGCAACAGGAGGCAAAGAATGATGCCCTGCGATCCTTGGCGACGGAAGGACGTGCGCCAAACAGCTCTCCGCCTGGGGCCCAGCCGCCACTACATTTACCCAGTGTGCAGTTAAGGAGATATAGCGTCCCTGGCCGTGCTTACTGGTCCACGTATCTGTGGTTAGGTGGACCTTGCCACAGATGGTGTTGCGCAGTGCACACTTGATTTTATCCGATACTTGGTTTTGCAGGGTGGGCATGGCTCTCCTGGAGAAGTAGTGGCGGCTGGGAACGACATACTGTGGGACAGCAAGCGACATGAGCTGTTTGAAGCTGTCAGTTTCCACCAGCCTGAATGACAGCATTTCAAAGGCCAGCAGTTTAGAAATGCTGGCATTCAGGGCCAGGGATCGAGGGTGGCAAGGTCGGAATTTACTCTTTCTCTCAAAGGTTTGTGAGATGGAGAGCTGAACGCTTCCGTGTGACATGGTGCAGATGCTTTGTGACGGAGGTGGTGTTGTTGGTGGCACATCCTCTGTTTGCTGGGCTGCAGGTGCCAACGTTCCTCCAGAGGCGGAGGAAGAGGCTGAGGCAGCAGCAGAAGAGGGAGCAGGAGGGGCCTGTGGTTTTGAAAGTGCTTACTCCACTGCAGCCCGTGTCTCGCATGTAGATGCCTGGTCATGCAGGTTGTGCTAAGGTTCAGAACTTTAATGCCTCGCTTCAGGCTATGATGGTACAGCGTGCAAACCACTCGGGTCTTGTCGTCAGCACATTGTGTGAAAAAGAGCCATGCCAGGGAACTCCTTGAAGCTGTCTTTGGTGTGCTCGGTCCCTGTTGACGGTGGCCAGTAGCAGACTAACTGTTTTTGCGACGGCTGCTCTGCTTTTGCACCCTGCTCCCGCTTTTGCTACGCTGTTGGCTCAGTCTCACCACTGCCTCTTCCTCCGAACTTTGAAAGTCAGTGGCACGACCTTCATTCCATGTGGGGTCTAGGACCTCATCGTCCCCTGCATCGTCTTCCACCCAGTCTTCTTCCCTGACCTCCTTTTCGGTCTGCACACTGCCGAAAGACGCAGCAGTTGGCACCTGTGTTTCGTCATTATCAGAGATGTGCTGAGGTGGTATTCCCATGTCCTCATCAGGAAACATAAGTGGTTGTGCATCAGTGCATTCTATGTCTTCCACCCCTGGGGAAGGGTTAGGTGGATGCCCTTGGGAAACCCTGCCAGCAGAGTCTTCAAACAGCATAAGAGACTGCTGCATGACTTGAGGCTCAGACAGGTTCCTCGATATGCACGGGGGTGATGTGACAGACTGATGGGCATGGGTTTCAGGCACCACCTGTGCGCTTTCTGCAGACGACTGGGTGGGAGATAATGTAAACGTGCTGGATCCACTGTCGGCCACCCAATTGACTAGCGCCTGTACTTGCTCAGGCCTTACCATCCTTAGAACGGCATTAGGCCCGACCAAATATCGCTGTAGATTCTGGCAGCTACTGGGACCTCAGGTAGTAGGTTCAGTAGGACGTGTAGCTGTGGCAGAACGGCCACGTCCTCTCCCTGCACCAGAAGCTCCACCAACACCACCACCATGACCATGATCGTGTCCCTTATTAGATGTTTGCCTCATAGTTAGCGTTCACAAAGCAAAGTAAAAAGTGGTTAAGTATGTTAAAAATAATTAACCGCCAATATAAACCCCGATGTAGGGTTAATGCACTCTATATATTTTTTTTAACTCTATATTACAGCGGTATTTGTGGCCTAAATGTAACACTCACTTATGCACGTCTTATCCCAGATGTGCAGTATATCGAGGGTTTTTTCACCCCAGTAACCAAAAAGCCGTATTTATGGACTAAATGTGACAGTCACTTATGCACGTCTAATCCCCGATGTGCAGTATATTAGAGGGTTTTTTCACCCTAACCAAAAAGCTGTATTTCTGTCCTAAATGTGACAGTCACTTATGCACGTGTAATCCCAGATGTGCAGTATATGAGAGGCTTTTTTCACCCCAGTATGCCAAAGCCGTATTTCTGGCCTAAATGTGACAGTCACTTATGCACGTATAATCTCAGATGTGCAGTATATTAGAGGTTTTTTTTCACCCTAACCAAAAAGCTGTATTTCTGTCCTAAATGTGACAGTCACTTATGCTTGTCTAATCTCAGATGTGCAGTATATTAGAGGGTTTTTTCACCCTAACCAAAAAGCTGTATTTCTGTCCTAAATGTGACAGTCACTTATGCTTGTCTAATCCCAGATGTGCAGTATATTAGAGGGTTTTTTCACCCCAGTATGCCAAAGCTGTATTTCTGGACTTGCAGATAGCCTATGCTGGTGCACTATCGTTGCATAAAATGGCTGCCGATCAGGTTCTGATATTGATGAAATGAAGAAAAAAAAGTTCGTTTTCAGCAGTAGTTGGCTCAGGGCAGGCTTAAAAAAATTGTGCACTGCACCCACAAAACACTTTTTCTGAGTACATAAACCAGTTCTTGATAAAGATCGCTCCCTGATCTCTCCCTCACAGCAGCTGCAGCCTCTCCCTACACTAATCCGAGCAGAGTGACGGCGGCGCTAAGAAGGTGGGAGCTTGTGTAACCGTAAAACCCTTTTAACAATAGTTCAACCATGATACCTACCCTATAATCTTGCTTATAGAATAAAAAAAAATTACAACAAAAAATAGAAAGATTAGAATAAATAAAAAATATGTGACACAATTGCATGATTTTCCTAACTTGTGACGTAAAGTCATGATTAAGGACACGGAGGTGAGTATTGCTATCTCTTTCTTTACTAAAATCAAAGCAGCAAAGAACAAACATTTCAATAAAAATTATAACCATGGTAACCAACCCCTCCCCACTGGCCCAGCGTAACAGTCCTGGTCTCTGTCAACTCCTCCTCTTTCTTTGATAAATGTGGAACTCTGAATGTGAGAACAAAAACACTCCAGCCCTCAAATCCGAGATATAACTATAACCGAACGATAACTCTTCAACTGAAGAATGATGCTGGACACTCAAACGAAATCAGCAGTTGGAAAACGGCATGTTCATCCTGTGAAAAAAGAGAAACAAGAAAAAAAGGTAGAAAACGTCTTTGTAATGAATTGAAACAATTCAGCAGTCCATGGTCGAGTGCATACAGTAAAATAACAAGGCATTAGAACAACCAAAATACATAGACACCAACTGTAATCAACATCCCAAAATCTAGGGGGGGAGCAATAAGGGAAGGGGCAATACTCGCCTCCGTGTCCCTAATAAAATCATGACTTTACGTCACAAGTTAGGAAAATCATGCAATTTTATTTCATGACACGGAGTCTCCTATTGCGAGTTTAAAGCTGACCTACCACAGAGGAAAAATCATGATCTGTAGGCCGGAAATAAAACTCCCGGAATGTAGATACGCGTGACCAATCTGCCAGTCTCATAATGTCCTCCAAACGCGCCCCTGCCACGGCCATTGAGGTTGCCAAAGCTCCTCTAGCGGAATGTGCCGTGAAAACCGAAGTATCCACTCCTGCCAAAGACATAATGCACTTTACCCAACGGGCTAGAGTGACCGTGGTGACAGGATGGAAGGGTCGGCGGTATGAAAGAAAAAGCTGAGGACAGGCAGGGGAGCGATGAGGATCTGTACGAACCTCATATTCTCAGAGACAGGCTACTGGGCAGAGAGCACTAACATCTGGGAAACTAGGATAAGAGACAGACCGAATGTTGGTCTTGGTGCGCCGCGTGATGTTAAACACGACACCCTCTGGAGTAAATGAGCGAGCGTCATGATCCAGAGCGCGGACATCTGAGACTCTCTTGCAAGAGATTTAGCAAAATAGAGAGACCAACTTAGCAGAAAGCTGACGAAGAGAAAGGTCCGCATTAGATGGCCACGAGGAGAATAAGGACAGTACAGAGGAGACGTCCCAAGTAGAGGAGAAACGAGGTCTGGGAGGACGAGAAAGAATGAAACCTCTGAGAAGACGGCATACCAGAGGGTGCTGACCCACCAGGCACCCCTCAAACCCCTGGTGAGAGGCAGAAATGGCAGAACGGTATAAGTTGATCGTACGGTACGCCTTACCCTCATCGAAGAGTGATGTAAGAAATTGGAGAATCTCAGTTACAGGAGCTGAAACGGGATCCAGGTACCTAGCCAGGCACCAATTAGCCCAAGATTTCCAGGCTGCCTGATAAGATCATCTGGTCCCCGAAGCCCATGCCTCGCCCAATAGGGGTCTAGTTGACTCTGAAATTCCAGCGACGTCCCAAGGTTCCCCGAAATTCTACAAGCCAGGAGTTGTAGGGAGTCTTCGAGAACGAGAGGGTGTCCCAGACCTTACGGATCCAATAGGAGGTCCGGAAAGACTGGTAGAAGTGGAGGGCATTGGATCAGGCACTCCAGAAGCTGGGGAAACCACGATTGGGTGGTCCAGAACGGGACTATGAGTACGAGATCCGCACCCTGACGGCGGACCTGAGCCAAAACTCGGGGAATCATAGCAAATGGAGGGAAAGCGTAAGTGAGGTGGCCGGACCAGTCCTGTAGAAACGCATTGACCTCCTGTAGAACCGTGGAAGTTGGGTGTTCAAATGGGACGCGAAGAGGTCCAAATGGAAAGGGCCCCAATGGGAAGATACGGATGAGAAAACTGTGCTGTCTAATCTCCAATCGCTGGAGTCCGACAGAAAACATGAGCTCCAGTCCGCGTGGGTATTGTGGAGACCCGGTAGATACTCCGCCGTCACGGTGATCTCTCTGGCCAGACAAAACGTCCAGAAGTCTCAAGCCAAGTGGGACAGAGTCGTGGAATGTGTGCCTCCCATGACATTGACGTAACGAACCGCCGAGATGTTGTCCTTCCGCAGTCTGATGCAAGCTTTGGCTAAGCCGTTCGCGAAACTGCGAACTGCAAAAGAACCCGCTAGCAGCTCCAAGGCGTTGATGTGAAGACCGGACTCCTCCTCGGACCAGCGTCCTCCGGTAGTCACACTGTTGCAGTAAGCTCCCCAGCCCAGTAGGCTGGCATCCGACTCTATCGTGAAATCCGGACGAAGGCCAAAGATCGCTTTCCCGTTCCAAGCCTCCAAGTTGTGGATCCACCATGTCAATTCATCTCTGGTGTCCATGTCCAAGGTGATCAAATCCGCATAAGATGCCCCCGCCTGAAGGTGGGCAATCTTGAGGCGCTGCATGCCTCGATAGTGCAGCGGTGCTGGAAAGACTGCCTGGATGGACGATGAGAGGAGCCCTATGATGCAGGCTAGGTGTCGCAAGGAAACCTGAGGAAGGGAGAGGGTGTGGAGAAGCTCCTTGCGGATGGCACGAACCTTGGCGAGCGGGAGGCTGAGGGTCCCCGTGGTAGAATTGATAGTGAAGCCCAAGAATTCGATGGATTGGGCAGGAGTAAGAGACGACTTCTCCAGGTTGAGGAGGAACCCTAACCGAGACAACAGATCCATGGACCACTGCAGATGAGTAAGCAGGACGGCAGGACTCTGGGCCATGATGAGGATATCGTCCAGATAAATAAATCAGGCGAATCCCCCGACTGCGGAGACAGGATATGACTGGGCGCAGAAGCTTGCTGAAGCACTAAGGGGCTGAAGAGAGCCCGAAGGGTAGACATGTGAACCTCCATACCTCCATGTTCCAGAGGAAACGAAGGAGATCCCTGGATGACTCGGCAACCGGTACTGTCAGGTAGGCATCTTTCAGGTCTAGTTTGACCATCCAATCTCCGTGGAGGAGCATATCTCTGAGGAGGTGAATGCCCTCCATCTTGAATGGGCGATATTGCACGAAGGTGTTTAGCGCCCGGAGGTTGATCACGGGTTGCATCTGGCCTCCTTTTTTGGCCACTAGAAACATACTGCTGATGATGCCCCCGGATGTAGAGGGAGCCAGCTCTATGGCGCATTTCTGACACAGTGCTGTCAACTCCTGGTGTAACAACAGGCGCTTTGGGGTCGGGAGAACCACTGGATGTGGGGAAGGGACCTGTACCTGGGAACAAACCAGCTCTATGTGAAACCCTTGGACGGTAGAGAGAACCCATGGGTCGGCAGTGATGGTTGACCAGACATGGGAAAAAAGACGGAGCCTGCCCCCCACCCAAGGAACCGAAGAAGACGATGGGATTCGACTTACCGAAAGGGCGTCTGAAAGAAGATCCTCTGGCTCCACGGGATCGCCATGAAGAACCGCGGGTGGGAAAGAAGGCGGGCGGCTGCCGGAATTCCTGGTTGGAGGGTCTATAAGAGAAGGAGCCTCGACCCGATCCACGGGTCTGGTAAGACGATCGGCCGGACAGGCGGCCCCTAGAGCTGCCGGCCCTGTTAGAGACCCGTCCCTGGAATACTCGCCTCATGGATGTCTGGGTCTTATCAAGGGCAGTGAAGGCTCCTACAAACCGAGACAGATCCTTTATGAAGGAATCCCCAAAAAGTAATCCTTGGGCCTCTTTACCTGCCTCCGTTAGGGCTAAATTAGAAAGCTTAGGCTCAATTTTGAAGAGGATTGCCTTACGTCTCTCGATAGAGAGCAAGGTATTGTGTATGATACACACGGCACGTTGTACCCATCCCCGGAGCTCCTCCGGATCCACCAGAGTATTCTGGGTTCTGGCTGACTCTGCCAGTTCAAACATCTTAGTCAGTGGGCCCAAAAGGTCCAACAATTTGTCCTGACAGGACTTTAAGGCCGATTCAAGGCCTTTCCTAGGCTTTCAGCCCGATTTAGATAGAAACTGACACATCTTTGGGTCTACTACGGGCGTCTCACAGACCTTGATGGGAACAATAGGTCTGGGGCACTCAGCCTTAAGCTTATTACGCGCCTCCTTTGAAAGAGGCTGACGAACACGGGCCTCTAGGTATCTGGCTACATGGGAGGACGGGAGCCACTCCGCCGACCTCGGATGATGGAGTGCATCCGGGTCAAAGAGTGGTTCACCCGAAGGATCCAAAATTGCCGAGGATTCCAAAGGAACCTCAATGGATGTAGCAAGTAGTGTAGCTGAGGATGGACCCGGCAGGTCCGCATCCAAAGGATTCTCCTCCTCCATGTCTGCAAAGTCAAAAGACTGGGACTGAGCCTCCTCATCAGAAGCGAGTTCGGAATCCGAACCACTTTCATGCTGCGCTCTGGCGCATTTCCATTGCCTCGCCTTTTCTGCCTGGCGGGCGTAGGCTCTCTTGCGCGAACGGTGCGCGCCATCCTGGGTGGCTACTTCTCCACCAGTCGTATTGTTTCTGGAGGCTGGTAACACATGCTCAGATGGATGAGACCCTAATGGTTTGGAGGAGGAAGGGCAAGCCATAAGGGCTTCAGAAATGGAGTTAGATATGGCTGAGGACATGGATCCCATAGCAGCCTGAATCGCTGCAGCTACAGAGCGTTGTATCGCCAAGGACTGTGCATCACCAGACATGGCGCTTGACTCCTGGGCATTAGGAGTAACATCCATGACCTCAGGGACAGTGTTACTCCCACGCAGGTTGTCTTTAGACATAATGCCTCTAAGAGCCAGCAAAGGATAATAATCGCTAAAACACCCCTCAGGGAAGATAACACAAAGGGGGGCAGAGGTGAGGCTTATCTGGGGTCAAATATGAGAAAACGAGGGTCCGTAAGGCAGACAGTAAGACGTGCAGGGGCAGGGAAGCTCCGGTGCTTTGTGAAGCAAGGAACGGCCGAAATCTCGCGAACTCCCCAGAGATCTCGCCGAGAGCAAGTGCGGGGAGCGCGAAACTGGCCGCAGCAGTTAGAAGACTGGAGGAAATGGCGGCCGAAATTGCGCGAGATTTCGGCCGCCTCAGACGATCGCAACGCAGACCAGAAGGCGCAGGAATAGGTAGGAGACAGAGGTGGCACAACGGCCAGAGAAAATGAAAGGGGGGTGTGAATGAAAGGGAAAAAAATGGCACCAGAGAGGGAAAGAATCCGGGGACAACCCCAAATAACCTAGGGAATAAAAAATATATAGAAAATATGCCCCCCAGAGCGAAGGGGAAAAACTCCCCACGCACACAAGGGTTAATTATCAATAACACAGTATAAATATATATAAAACAGTATATCTCTACCCACAGATATAAGGAGAGAAAATGGGTACTTATCTGTGAGAAGAGCAGCAAAGAAAGAGGAGGAGTTGACAGACCAGGACTGTTATGCTGGGCCAGTGGGGAGGGGTTGGTT